>NC_084614.1:13448465-13525965 GCF_033978795.1 Nerophis ophidion | reverse complement strand
GGAATATTTTTTAATCTTGGAAAATGGTAGTTTGATTTTCCAAGGTGAGCGGAGTTTGTGGATGCTGGAATGGTCCGAATCAGGTAAAAAGTGGCGCAAGATTTAGGACATTGTAGTACTTTGAATATGTCCATTCATTTGAAATTGAATTTATTGGAAATCTGGGAATTTTGGGAAAACCGGAATTTTTTTATATTAGCAAAATTGCCCTAGAAGATATGAATGATTTTTCGAATTTGTTGAAAAATGTTGACGTAGTAACGGTTCAATTTGAGAATTGGTATTTTGGAATTCCAGGAAAACCAGGAATTTTTACAGGGGAAAAAATAGGAACTTTTGTTGTCCCAAGTAAGAGGAATGTTTTGAATGTGGAATGGTTGGAATTGGTTGAAAAATGTGGACTGTGAAAGCTTTCCAGGAGGAGGTGAAAATATGCCTTTGGAAAACCGTGAATTCTGGCAATTCCTGGAATATTTTTATTTATTTGGAAAATGGTAATTTGATTGTCCAAGGTGAGCAGAGTTTGTGGATGGTGGAATTTGTCCAGATCAAATAAAAAGTGGCGCAAGATTTGGGACGTTGTAGAACTTTGAATATGTTCATTAATTTGAAATGGAATTTCCTGGAAATTTTGGGATTTTGGGAAAACCAGATTTTTTTATACTAGCACAATTGCCCTAGAACATATAAATGGGTTAATGTAGGAATGTTTCAAATCTGTTGAAAAATGTTGACCTAGTAACAGTTTGAATTGAGAATTGGTATTTTGAAATTCCAGGAAAACTGGGGAAAAATCAGGAACTTTTGTCATCCCAACTAAGAGGAATGTTTTGAATGTGGAATGCTTGGAATTGGTTGAAAAATGTGGACTGTGAAAACGTTCCAGGAAGAGGTGAAAATAGGGCTTTGGAACACCGGGAATTCTGGGAATTCCTGGAATATTTTTTTATCTTGGAAAATGGTAGTTTGATTTTCCAAGGTGAGCGGAGTTTGTGGATGCTGGAATGGTCCGAATCAGGTAAAAAGTGGCGCAAGATTTAGGACATTTTAGTACTTTGAATATGTCCATTCATTTGAAATTGAATTTATTGGAAATCTGGGAATTTTGGGAAAACCCGGAATTTTTTTATATTAGCAAAATTGCACTAGAAGATATGAATGATTTTTCGAATTTGTTGAAAAATGTTGACATAATAACAGTTCAAATCGAGAATTCGTATTTTGGAATTCCAGGAAAACCAGGAATTTTTATGGGGGAAAAAATAGGAACTTTTGTTGTCCCAAGTAAGAGAAGTGTTTTGAATGTGGAATGGTTGGAATTGGTTGAAAAATGTGGACTGTGAAAACTTTCAAGGAAGAGGTGAAAATATGCCTTTGGAAAACAAAACCGTGAATTCTGGCAATTCCTGGAATATTTAGCTTTTATTTGGAAAATGGTAATTTGATTGTCCAAGTTGAGCAGAGTTTGTGGATGGTGGAATTTGTCCAGATCAGGTCAAAAGTGGCGCAAGATTTGGGCCGTTGTAGAACTTTGAATATGTCCATTCATTTGAAATGGAATTTCCTGGAAATTTGGGAATTTTTAGGAAAACTGGAATTTTTTTATACTAGCAAAATTGCCCTAAAAGATATGAATGATTTTTCGAATTTGTTGAAAAATGTTGACGTAGTAACGGTTCAAATCGAGAATTGGTATTTTGGAATTCCAGGAAAACCAGGAATTTTTACAGGGGAAAAAATAGGAACTTTTGTTGTGCCAACTAAGAGGAATGTTTTGAATGTTGGAATTGGTTGAAAAATGTGGACTGTGAAAACTTTCCAGGAAGAGGTGAAAATATGCCTTTGGAAAACAAAACCGTGAATTCTGGCAATTCCTGGAATATTTAGCTTTTATTTGGAAAATGGTAATTTGATTGTCCAAGGTGAGCAGAGTTTGTGGATGGTGGAATTTGTCCAGATCAAATAAGAAGTGGCGCAAGATTTGGGACGTTGTAGAAGTTTGAATATGTCCATTCATTTGAAATGGAATTTCCTAGAAATTTAGGGATTTTGGGAAAACCAGATTTTTTTATACTAGCACAATTGCCCTAGAATATATAAATGGGTTAATGTAGGAATGTTTCAAATCCGTTGAAAAATGTTGACCTAGTAACAGTTCAAATTGAGAATTGGTATTTTGAAATTCCAGGAAAACTGGGGAAAAATCAGGAACTTTTGTCGTCCAAACTAAGAGGAATGTTTTGAATGTGGAATGCTTGGAATTGGTTGAAAAATGTGGACTGTGAAAACGTTCCAGGAAGAGGTGAAAATAGGGCTTTGGAACACCGGGAATTCTGGGAATTCCTGGAATATTTTTTTATCTTGGAAAATGGTAGTTTGATTTTCCAAGGTGAGCGGAGTTTGTGGATGCTGGAATGGTCCGAATCCGGTAAAAAGTGGCGCAAGATTTAGGACATTGTAGAACTTTGAATATGTCCATTCATTTGAAATTGAATTTATTGGGAATTTGGGAATTTTTAGGAAAAACTGAATTTTTTTATACTAGCAAAATTGCCCTAGAAGATATGAATGATTTTTCGAATTTGTTGAAAAATGTTGACGTAGTAACGGTTCAAATCGAGAATTGGTATTTTGGAATTCCAGGAAAACCAGGAATTTTTACAGGGGAAAAAATAGGAACTTTTGTTGTCCCAAATAAGAGGAATGTTTTGAATGTGGAATGGTTGGAATTGGTTGAAAAATGTGGACTGTGAAAACTTTCCAGGAGGAGGTGAAAATATGCCTTTGGAAAACCGTGAACTCTGGCAATTCCTGGAATATTTTTATTTATTTGGAAAATGGTAATTTTATTATCCAAGGTGAGCAGAGTTGGTGGATGGTGGAATTTGTCCAGATCAAATTAGAATTGGCGCAAGATTTGGGACGTTGTAGGAGATTGAATATGTCCATTCATTTGAAATGGATATTCCTGGAAATTTGGGAATTTTTAGGAAAACTGGAATTTTTTTATACTAGCACAATTGCCCTAGAACATATAAATGGGTTAGTGTAGGAATGTTTCAAATCTGTTGAAAAATGTTGACCTAGTAACAGTTTGAATTGAGAATTGGTATTTTGAAATTCCAGGAAAACTGGGGAAAAATCAGGAACTTTTGTCGTCCAAACTAAGAGGAATGTTTTGAATGTGGAATGGTTGGAATTGGTTGAAAAATGTGGACTGTGAAAACTTTCCAGGAAGAGGTGAAAATAGGGCTTGGGAACACCGGGAATTCTGGGAATTCTTGGAATATTTTTTAATCTTGGAAAATGGTAGTTTGATTTTCCAAGGTGAGCGGAGTTTGTGGATGCTGGAATGGTCCGAATCAGGTAAAAAGTGGCGCAAGATTTAGGACATTGTAGTACTTTGAATATTTCCATTCATTTGAAATTGAATTTATTGGAAATCTGGGAATTTTGGGAAAACCGGAATTTTTTTATATTAGCAAAATTGCCCTAGAAGATATGAATGATTTTTCGAATTTGTTGAAAAATGTTGACGTAGTAACGGTTCAAATCGAGAATTGGTATTTTGGAATTCCAGGAAAACCAGGAATTTTTATGGGGGAAAAAATAGGAACTTTTGTTGTCCCAAGTAAGAGAAGTGTTTTGAATGTGGAATGGTTGGAATTGGTTGAAAAATGTGGACTGTGAAAACTTTCAAGGAAGAGGTGAAAATATGCCTTTGGAAAACAAAACCGTGAATTCTGGCAATTCCTGGAATATTTAGCTTTTATTTGGAAAATGGTAATTTGATTGTCCAAGTTGAGCAGAGTTTGTGGATGGTGGAATTTGTCCAGATCAGGTCAAAAGTGGCGCAAGATTTGGGCCGTTGTAGAACTTTGAATATGTCCATTCATTTGAAATGGAATTTCCTGGAAATTTGGGAATTTTTAGGAAAACTGGAATTTTTTTATACTAGCAAAATTGCCCTAAAAGATATGAATGATTTTTCGAATTTGTTGAAAAATGTTGACGTAGTAACGGTTCAAATCGAGAATTGGTATTTTGGAATTCCAGGAAAACCAGGAATTTTTACAGGGGAAAAAATAGGAACTTTTGTTGTGCCAACTAAGAGGAATGTTTTGAATGTTGGAATTGGTTGAAAAATGTGGACTGTGAAAACTTTCCAGGAAGAGGTGAAAATATGCCTTTGGAAAACCGTGAATTCTGGCAATTCCTGGAATATTTTTATTTATTTGGAAAATGGTAATTCTATTACCCAAGGTGAGCAGAGTTGGTGGATGGTAGAATTTGTCCAGATCAAATTAGAATTGGCGCAAGATTTGGGACGTTGTAGAAGTTTGAATATGTCCATTCATTTGAAATGGAATTTCCTAGAAATTTAGGGATTTTGGGAAAACCAGATTTTTTTATACTAGCACAATTGCCCTAGAATATATAAATGGGTTAATGTAGGAATGTTTCAAATCCGTTGAAAAATGTTGACCTAGTAACAGTTTGAATTGAGAATTGGTATTTTGAAATTCCAGGAAAACTGGGGAAAAAATCAGGAACTTTTGTCGTCCCAACTAAGAGGAATGTTTTGAATGTGGAATGGTTGGAATTGGTTGAAAAATGTGGACTGTGAAAACTTTCCAGGGAGAGGTGAAAATAGGGCTTTGGAACACCGGGAATTCTTGGAATTCCTGGAATATTTATTTTATCTTGGAAAATGGTAGTTTGATTGTCCAAGGTGAGCGGAGTTTGTGGATGCTGGAATGGTCCGAATCCGGTAAAAAGTGGCGCAAGATTTAGGACATTGTAGAACTTTGAATATGTCCATTCATTTGAAATTGAATTTATTGGGAATTTGGGAATTTTTAGGAAAAACTGAATTTTTTTATACTAGCAAAATTGCCCTAGAAGATATGAATGATTTTTCGAATTTGTTGAAAAATGTTGACGTAGTAACGGTTCAAATCGAGAATTGGTATTTTGGAATTCCAGGAAAACCAGGAATTTTTACAGGGGAAAAAATAGGAACTTTTGTTGTCCCAAATAAGAGGAATGTTTTGAATGTGGAATGGTTGGAATTGGTTGAAAAATGTGGACTGTGAAAACTTTCCAGGAGGAGGTGAAAATATGCCTTTGGAAAACAAAACCTTGAATTCTGGCAATTCCTGGAATATTTAGCTTTTATTTGGAAAATGGTAATTTGATTGTCCAAGTTGAGCAGAGTTTGTGGATGGTGGAATTTGTCCAGATCAGGTAAAAAGTGGCGCAAGATTTGGGCCGTTGTAGAACTTAGAATATGTCCATTCATTTGAAATGGATATTCCTGGAAATTTGGGAATTTTTAGGAAAACTGGAATTTTTTTTATACTAGCACAATTGCCCTAGAACATATAAATGGGTTAGTGTAGGAATGTTTCAAATCTGTTGAAAAATGTTGACCTAGTAACAGTTTGAATTGAGAATTGGTATTTTGAAATTCCAGGAAAACTGGGGAAAAATCAGGAACTTTTGTCGTCCAAACTAAGAGGAATGTTTTGAATGTGGAATGGTTGGAATTGGTTGAAAAATGTGGACTGTGAAAACTTTCCAGGAAGAGGTGAAAATAGGGCTTTGGATCACCGGGAATTCTGGGAATTCCTGGAATATTTTTTAATCTTGGAAAATGGTAGTTTGATTTTCCAAGGTGAGCGGAGTTTGTGAATGCTGGAATGATCCGAATCAGGTAAAAAGTGGCGCAAGATTTAGGACATTGTAGTACTTTGAATATGTCCATTCATTTGAAATTGAATTTATTGGAAATCTGGGAATTTTGGGAAAACCGGAATTTTTTTATATTAGCAAAATTGCCCTAGAAGATATGAATGATTTTTCGAATTTGTTGACAAATGTTGACGTAGTAACGGTTCAAATTGAGAATTGGTATTTTGGAATTCCAGGAAAACCAGGAATTTTTACAGGGGAAAAAATAGGAACTTTTGTTGTCCCAAGTAAGAGGAATGTTTTGAATGTGGAATGGTTGGAATTGGTTGAAAAATGTGGACTGTGAAAGCTTTCCAGGAGGAGGTGAAAATATGCCTTTGGAAAACCGTGAATTCTGGCAATTCCTGGAATATTTTTATTTATTTGGAAAATGGTAATTTGATTGTCCAAGGTGAGCAGAGTTTGTGGATGGTGGAATTTGTCCAGATCAAATAAGAAGTGGCGCAAGATTTGGGACGTTGTAGAAGTTTGAATATGTCCATTCATTTGAAATGGAATTTCCTAGAAATTTAGGGATTTTGGGAAAACCAGATTTTTTTATACTAGCACAATTGCCCTAGAATATATAAATGGGTTAATGTAGGAATGTTTCAAATCCGTTGAAAAATGTTGACCTAGTAACAGTTCAAATTGAGAATTGGTATTTTGAAATTCCAGGAAAACTGGGGAAAAATCAGGAACTTTTGTCATCCCAACTAAGAGGAATGTTTTGAATGTGGAATGCTTGGAATTGGTTGAAAAATGTGGACTGTGAAAACTTTCCAGGAAGAGGTGAAAATAGGGCTTTGGAACACCGGGAATTCTGGGAATTCCTGGAATATTTTTTTATCTTGGAAAATGGTAGTTTGATTTTCCAAGGTGAGCGGAGTTTGTGGATGCTGGAATGGTCCGAATCAGGTAAAAAGTGGCGCAAGATTTAGGACATTGTAGTACTTTGAATATGTCCATTCATTTGAAATTGAATTTATTGGAAATCTGGGAATTTTAGGAAAACCCGGAATTTTTTTATATTAGCAAAATTGCACTAGAAGATATGAATGATTTTTCGAATTTGTTGAAAAATGTTGACATAATAACAGTTCAAATCGAGAATTGGTATTTTGGAATTCCAGGAAAACCAGGAATTTTTATGGGGGAAAAAATAGGAACTTTTGCTGTCCCAAGTAAGAGAAGTGTTTTGAATGTGGAATGGTTGGAATTGGTTGAAAAATGTGGACTGTGAAAACTTTCAAGGAAGAGGTGAAAATATGCCTTTGGAAAACAAAACCGTGAATTCTGGCAATTCCTGGAATATTTTTATTTATTTGGAAAATGGTAATTTGATTGTCCAAGTTGAGCAGAGTTTGTGGATGGTGGAATTTGTCCAGATCAGGTCAAAAGTGGCGCAAGATTTGGGCCGTTGTAGAACTTTGAATATGTCCATTCATTTGAAATGGAATTTCCTGGAAATTTGGGAATTTTTAGGAAAACTGGAATTTTTTTATACTAGCAAAATTGCCCTAAAAGATATGAATGATTTTTCGAATTTGTTGAAAAATGTTGACGGTGTAACGGTTCAAATCGAGAATTGGTATTTTGGAATTCCAGGAAAACCAGGAATTTTTACAGGGGAAAAAATAGGAACTTTTGTTGTGCCAACTAAGAGGAATGTTTTGAATGTTGGAATTGGTTGAAAAATGTGGACTGTGAAAACTTTCCAGGGAGAGGTGAAAATAGGGCTTTGGAACACCGGGAATTCTTGGAATTCCTGGAATATTTTTTTTATCTTAAAAATGGTAGTTTGATTGTCCAAGGAGAGCGGAATTTGTGGATGCTGGAATTGTCCGAATCCGGTAAAAAGTGGCGCAAGATTTAGGACATTGTAGAACTTTGAATATGTCCATTCATTTGAAATGGAATTTATTGGAAATTGGGGAATTTTTAGGAAAAACTGAATTTTTTTATACTAGCAAAATTGCCCTAGATGATATGAATGATTTTTCGAATTTGTTGAAAAATGTTGACGTAATAACAGTTCAAATCGAGAATTGGTATTTTGGAATTCCAGGAAAACCAGGAATTTTCACAGGGGAAAAAATAGGAACTTTTGTTGTCCCAAGTAAGAGGAATGTTTTGAATGTGGAATGGTTGGAATTGGTTGAAAAATGTGGACTGTGAAAACTTTCCAGGAAGAGGTGAAAATATGCATTTGGAAAACCGTGAATTCTGGCAATTCCTGGAATATTTTTATTTATTTGGAAAATGGTAATTCTATTATCCAAGGTGAGCAGAGTTGGTGGATGGTGGAATTTGTCCAGATCAAATTAGAATTGGCGCAAGATTTGGGACGTTGTAGGAGTTTGAATATGTCCATTCATTTGAAATGGATATTCCTGGAAATTTGGGAATTTTTAGGAAAACTGGAATTTTTTTATACTAGCACAATTGCCCTAGAACATATAAATGGGTTAGTGTAGGAATGTTTCAAATCTGTTGAAAAATGTTGACCTAGTAACAGTTTGAATTGAGAATTGGTATTTTGAAATTCCAGGAAAACTGGGGAAAAATCAGGAACTTTTGTCGTCCAAACTAAGAGGAATGTTTTGAATGTGGAATGGTTGGAATTGGTTGAAAAATGTGGACTGTGAAAACTTTCCAGGAAGAGGTGAAAATAGGGCTTTGGAACACCGGGAATTCTGGGAATTCTTGGAATATTTTTTAATCTTGGAAAATGGTAGTTTGATTTTCCAAGGTGAGCGGAGTTTGTGGATGCTGGAATGGTCCGAATCAGGTAAAAAGTGGCGCAAGATTTAGGACATTGTAGTACTTTGAATATGTCCATTCATTTGAAATTGAATTTATTGGAAATCTGGGAATTTTGGGAAAACCGGAATTTTTTTATATTAGCAAAATTGCCCTAGAAGATATGAATGATTTTTCGAATTTGTTGAAAAATGTTGACGTAGTAACGGTTCAAATCGAGAATTGGTATTTTGGAATTCCAGGAAAACCAGGAATTTTCACAGGGGAAAAAATAGGAACTTTTGTTGTCCCAAGTAAGAGGAATGTTTTGAATGTGGAATGGTTGGAATTGGTTGAAAAATGTGGACTGTGAAAGCTTTCCAGGAGGAGGTGAAAATATGCCTTTGGAAAACCGTGAACTCTGGCAATTCCTGGAATATTTTTATTTATTTGGAAAATGGTAATTTTATTATCCAAGGTGAGCAGAGTTGGTGGATGGTGGAATTTGTCCAGATCAAATTAGAATTGGCGCAAGATTTGGGACGTTGTAGAAGTTTGAATATGTCCATTCATTTGAAATGGATATTCCTGGAAATTTGGGGATTTTGAGAAAAAACATTTTTTTTTATACTAGCACAATTGCCCTAGAACATATAAATGGGTTAATGTAGGAATGTTTAAAATATGTTGAAAAATGTTGACCTAGTAACAGTTCGAATTACGAATTGTTATTTTGAAATTCCAGGAAAACTGGGGAAAAAATAGGAACTTTTGTCGTCCAAACTAAGAGGAATGTTTTGAATGTGGAATGGTTGGAATTAGTTGGAAAATTTGGACTATGAAAACGTTCCAGTAAGAAGTGAAAATAGGATTTTGGAAAACTGCGAAGTGAGGGAATTCCTGGAATTGTATTTTTTTTACTCAGAAAAGTTGTTTAATTGTCTAAGGTGAGCAGAGTTTGTGGATGGTGAAATGGTCGGAATTGGGTAAAAAGTGGCGCAAGACTTGGGACATTGTAGAACTTTGGATATGTCCATTCATTTGAAATGGAATTTTCCGGGAAATTTGGGGAATTTTGGGAAAAGTGAAATTTTTTTATACTAGCAAAATTGCCCTAGAATATATAAATGGATTGGTGTAGGATTTTTTCAAATTTGTTGAAAAATGTTGACAGTAACAGTTCGAGTTGAGAATTGGTATTTTTAAATTCCAGGAAAACTGGGGGAAAAAAATAGGAACTTTTGTTCTCCCAACTAAGAGGATTTTTTTTTATGTGGAATGGTTGGAATTGGTTGAACAATGCGGACTTTGAAAACGTTCCAGGAAGTGGTGAAAATAGGGCTTTGGAAAACCGGGAATTGTGGGAATTCCTGGATTTTTTAAATTTTTTTTACTTGGAAAATGTGTGTTTAATTGTCCGAGGTGATTGGAGTGTGTGGATGCTGGAACGGTTCGAATTGATCGGAAATGTGGGAATTGCGTGAGTTCTAAAAATGGTCCATTCATTTTCAATGGGACAAATGTCTGAGAAAATCACATTCTTTGCATGGTCACTTGTTGCTAGGCAGAATTTAAGACCAAATGCTGTTTTTTTGCGCTGAAAAGAAAGGACGAGGAGGGCTGATTTTTGCTCTTGATTCTGTAAGACAAGGTCCCGGGAAGCGGAACATTCCTGCGGTGGATTATAGAGCTCAGTGCTCCCCACTTTGAAATTGTTTTAGTTTTTTTTACCAACTCTTCTCTTTCACTTTCAGGCTCCTGTGAGAGAAATGGCAACAGGTTCTTCTCGGGACAAACGTACAAGGAGAACTGCAACTTGTGGTATGTAAACCCCTGCTTTTTCAGCTTTTTACATTCCGTCGAGACTCGGGACCTTTGTGGGTCTTTTTTTTTAATCAACATTATGCAACTTAAAGTTCATTAAAAAAAAATAGCGGGATTAAACATGGCCACAAAATCCGCATTGTCCGTTTTTTGCTCAACTATTTCTAGCACGTGCTATTGAGTGAGTAGACATCGGAGTTCCCCGGGACCCTTTTGTCCCCATTGACTCTCTTTATAACGGCCATTTTTCCGCAAACTGCAAACCTGTTATTTTATTTCAACGCCTTTTCCATGAAAACCAAATTAATCCAAGCATTTCCCTTTGAATTACGTGCAAATCCTATCAGAGGTGTAATTTCGCCCCTCAACCACTAGATACCGCCAGAGCAACAGAGTACCTCTTACATAAGAGTTGCGTAGCTGTGGTTACAAAAATATTGCAAGTAATACATAGTTTGTGTTTTTGCCAAAAAGGCTTAAAACATTTAAAAAAAACATAAAACACTTTACGTGTGGGGTGTCCAAGTTTAATAAGGAATCTTACTCACTAGGAAATGGCAGTAAATTTAATTTTGTCGCTGATTTTAACCACCTGCTAATAATGTGCATATGGAAAGCATTTAGCTATATGACCCAATGCAAACAACCTTCCCTAGTCATGGTGCAAAAAAAAATTAAAAATAACAATAAATTCCAACCAACCTAAAATGTCAACGGACATGATCACACATAACACAACCTGCTCACCAAACTTTGTGGACATAAAAAAAAAAAAAAGTTAAAACTACACCCACAAAGCATGATGGGAAAATGCAAAACACTGTCCACACTTGTGCATGTTTGCCGCATTGTAGCTGCTTGATATTTCTGATTGATTAGAGAACTTTAAGGAGGCTGTCCCAAAAGTAAACAAGGTAGTAGTCGAACTTTCACATACTTATATCCAATTATATTTATCATTAAATATATATCTATATTAATATAATTTGTGTATGTCCATTCACATAAACATGCGTACATATATATGTATGTATATATGTATATATACGTGTATACGTACGTGTATATATGTATATCTTTTGTTTTTCAATTTGTCGCACTCTTTATTATTTCATTATTTTTTATCTTGCAATTTTACTTTTTATCTGAACCCTCTCACTGTATTTATTTTTTTTGCACTATCTTGTTTATCTTTTTTTAGTTTTTTTGCTCTATGCTTTTTATCCTTTGGTCCAATTTGAAAATTGTTTCAAACGTGCTATGTAAATAAAGTTGCCCTGCCGCATGTATGTATCCATCCATCTATTTCTACCGCTTATTCCCTTTCGGGGTCACGGGGGGCTCTGGTGCCTATCTCAGCTACAATCAGGTGGAAGGCGGCGTACACTCTGGACAAGTCGCCACCTCATCGCAGGGCCAACACAGATCGACAGAAAACATTCACACTCACATTCACACACTAGGGACCATTTAGTGTTTCCAATCAACCTATCGTATGTGTGTATATATATATATTTTTACATATATATGTATATATACATGTATGTATATATACGTGTATATGTGTATATGTATATGTACATGTGTTTATATATGTGTATATGTTTGTGTGTTTATGTATGTATATATATATGTATATATATATGTGTGTGTGTGTGTGTGTATATATATACACGTATGTATGTATATATGTGTGTATATATACGTATATATACACACATATATATACATATGTACATATATATGTGTACATATACGTGTATATGTATGTCTAAATCTGTATGTATGTATATATATACATATATATGTGTGTGTATATGTATATATATATATATATATATATATATACAGTATAGATATACATATGTATGTGTGTGTGTATATATACATATATACATACACATATATATATACATATATATGTGTGTGTATACTTACACATATATATACGCATGTATGTATAGGTATATATATATATGTATATATATATATGTATATGCATATATACACATACATACGTCAGTATGTGCACACACATATATATATATATATATATATATATATATATATATATATATATATATATATACATACATATTGTCCAGGGTTTACTCCGCTTTCCGCCCGATTGTAGCTGAGATAGGCATCAGCGACCCCAAAGGGGAATAAGCGGTAGGAAATGGATGGATGTATATATATATACAGGATGTATGTATATGTGTGTTACTTTATAACTAAATAAATCAATAAAATATTATATATGAATTTTTTAGCTGGAACCCTTTGGGGTCAAAAAGACCTGTAGCACTCATCAGGGTAACAGGCCCAGGTGGGCCCCGTCCATCATGCATGTTAATTAGCTCCTCATTGCTGTGTTATCAAAACAAGCCCCATGAGCTCTACTTATCAGCTCGAAACCTCGCCAGCTGTCCGCCTTCGGAAGCCGTCAAAGTGCGAGTTCGACTGGAATCAAGGCGGTGTGCTTGGCACAGAAGAATAGGAGATGACGGACGCTCGGTGAAAATAGCTAGAAAACATCATGCCCCTCCTCTCTGCATCTTCCAACAAGGAGCTCTTGTGTGCGTACGCAATTCTTCCTCCTCCATTTCCCAAAAGTGCATCCTCTCCTCCCATCCCGGATCATGACTTCCTCCAGGTCCTCGTTAGCGGCCATCCATCCCACGCAGGCGCTTATCGGGGCCTTCCTGTGAGCCTTTGTTGACCTTTAACCGCAGCGGAATGCAGGAGGAACAGGCTTGTGATCGTCCAGAATGTCTTTTATAGTCAATACAGAGCAGTGATTCACTTCAAAGAACTAAATGTAATACCTGGTACTTGTTCTTTTAGTCAGCTGTTCGAAAATGGCTCAAAATGCAAAGAAATAACGCAAATAATGCGAAAGAAATTAGCATAGCATTATCATTGCAAATATGAAAAAAACACGTGTTATTACCGTGTTATTAAACATAACCAGCCTCCCCTCACCCACCTTCTTATAATCTCCCCAAACTTGTCCCATTCGTTTTTTTATGTTAATAACAATTTATTATTCATACCAATACAACTCCTATAATTTTTAATGTTATTACCATATTATTAATAATGCCGCCCCCACTTTGTCAAATCGCTCTAAACTTGTCCCATTTGTTTGTGCTCCATTTTTTATTTTCTTTATTTTTGTATTGTTTTTATAAATAAATGTTTTGTATTATTAATTATCTTAAATGTATTTATTTATTCTAGTATTTATTTTATTAATATTTTTGGAAGGATATTTTTGAATAACTTAAAAGCCGTAATGTCCGGGAGGGGGCTTCTTATTAAACCTAAAACGTTAACATAACAACTATAATAATGAGACAAAAATATTTTGAAGCAAAAAAAAAAAAATTAGACAAGTTTGGCACTAGTCAGAAAATTTATGTTAGAATGACTTTTGTTTGTTTAATATTTAAGTGTATTTAATTTAATTAAAAAATGTTTTATTTATTTTTAATATTTACGTTAAGTTAGTCAGAAAATATATTTTAGAATGCCTTATGTGTGTATATATATATATATATATATATATATATATATATATATATATATATATATATATATATATATATATATATATATACATATACATATATATATATATATATATATATATATATATATATATATATATATATATATATATATACATATACATATATAAACAGGGACGGCGTGGCGCAGTGGAAAAGTGGCCGTGCGCAACCCGAGGGTCACTGGTTCAAATCCCACCTGGAACCAACCTCGTCATGTCCGTTGTGTCCTGAGCAAGACACTTCACCCTTGCTCCTGATGGTTAGCGCCTTGCATGGCAGCTCCCTCCATCAGTGTGTGAATGGGTAAATGTGGAAGTAGTGTCAAAGCGCTTTGAGTACCTTGAAGGTAGAAAAGCGCTATACAAGTACAACCCATTATATATATATATATAATTTATTTTTATTTTTTTCGTTCTTTTAAATATATTTATTTACTTTATTTTCGATTGTATTTTATTATTAATATTATTTAATTATATTTTGGAATAACTTAAAAGCTGTAAAAGCACAAATGTAGTACAAACTTTTTATTTATTTTGTTTATTAATTATCAATTCATTTTACATGTATTTATTTTTTTGTTTAATATCATAATTGAGAATAACTTAAAAGCCGTGCTGACAAAAATGTAGCAAAAACCATTTATTTTTTTTAAATGTTATTTATTGTTTATCAATTCATTTTATATTTATTTATGTGTATCATTTTTTTAATATTATCATTGCGAATAACTTAAAAGCTGGGATGACACAAATGTTATTTGAATTATTTACAATGATAGCTAAATAAAGTACATCCAATTAATCTCTAATTTAGTTGTTTTTTTTAACCTGTTCACTGTAATAATCAATCAATCAATGTTTATTTATATAGCCCCAAATCACAAATGTCTCAAAGGACTGCACAAATCATTACGACTACAACATCCTCGGAAGAACCCACAAAAGGGCAAGGAAAACTCACACCCAGTGGCCAGGGAGAATTCACACCCAGTGGGACGCCAGTGACAATGCTGACTATGAGAAACCTTGGAGAGGACCTCAGATGTGGGCAAACCCTACTCTAGGGGACCGAAAGCAATGGATGTCGAGCGGGTCTAACATGATACTGTGAAAGTTCAATCCATAGTGGCTCCAACACAGCCGCGAGAGTTCAGTTCAAAGCGGATCCAAGACAGCAGCGAGAGTCCCGTCCACAGGAGACCATCTCAAGCGGAGGCGGATCAGCAGCGTAGAGATGTCCCCAACCGATACAGGTGAGCGGTCCATCCTGGGTCCCGACGAGCGGTCCATCCTGGGTCTCGACTCTGGACAGCCAGTACTTCATCCATGGTCATCGGACCGGACCCCCTCCACAAGGGAGGGGAGGACATAGGAGAAAGAAAAGAAGCGGCAGATCAACTGGTCTAAAAAGGAGGTCTATTTAAAGGCTAAAGTATACAGATGAGTTTTAAGGTGAGACTTAAATGCTTCTACTGAGGTGGCATCTCGAACTGTTACCGGGAGGGCATTCCAGAGTACTGCAGCCCGAACGGAAAACGCTCTATAGCCCGCAGACTTTTTTTGGGCTCTAGGAATCACTAATAAGCCGGAGTCTTTTGAACGCAGATTTCTTGCCGGGACATATGGTACAATACAATCGGCAAGATAGGATGGAGCTAGACCGTGTAGTATTTTATACGTAAGTAGTAAAACTTTAAAGTCATATCTTAAGTGCACAGGAAGCCAGTGCAGGTGAGCCAGTACAGGCGTAATGTGATCAAACTTTCTTGTTCTTGTCAAAAGTCTAGCAGCCGCATTTTGTACCAACTGTAATCTTTTAATGCTAGACATGAGGAGACCCGAAAATAATACGTTACAGTAATCGAGACGAGACGTAACAAACGCATGGATAATGATCTCAGCGTCTTTAGTGGACAAAATGGAGCGAATTTTAGCGATATTACGGAGATGAAAGAAGGCCGTTTTAGTAACGCTTTTAATGTGTGACTCAAAGGAGAGAGTTGGGTCGAAGATAATACCCAGATTTTTTACAGAGTCACCTTGTTTTATTATTTGGTTGTCAAATGTTAAAGTTGTATTATTAAATAGAGGTCGGTGTCTAGCAGGACCGATAATCAGCATTTCCGTTTTTTTGGCATTAAGTTGCAAAAAGTTAGCGGACATCCATTGTTTAATTTCATTAAGACACGCTTCCAACTGACTACAGTCCGGCGTGTTGGTCAGCTTTTAATGACAATAAAACTCTATTCCATTCTGAACATTTCCTTTTGCAAGGTGAAAGGTGTTAGGTACTGCACAGGTCGTGTTTAGGTGACATGTTAGCAAAGTCTAGAATAAGTTACTAAAGTTTAAAACAAGACGACACCGAGCCCAAGCGTCACCTGCTTCAAAAGTCACTGAAGTGGAGAACTCGAGCAGGTGTGTTGACGACCTGCTTGTCTGCTTGGTAGCACGTGCGGCACCACAGGACGCTGGGAATGTGAGCAGAACGCATGTCTGATAGACGGGGACATGATCCAGGCTGTCAACAGAGGGAATTATGGGTAAGTAAGTACCTATATTCACACTGTCTAAAAGACACATCAAAATGGTTCACTTTTTCGCTTGGCACCAGGTGGAGGGCCGCGAACTACAGCCAGTTCTACGGCATGACCCTGGACGAGGGGATCCGATACCGACTGGGCACACAGAGACCCTCCAGGAACATCCTGAACATGAATGAGATCCAGGTAAGGGTGGAAGTCATAAACATGTTTTCCAATTTAAACAACCAAATAATATGTCCCATTAGTTGGCGTGTCGTGTGTGATCTACTAAGACTGTATCTGCATTTAAAAACTGGTGCAGACCAGGTTTTTACATTTTAGAAACTTAATTTTTTATATCAAATTATGTTGACGATTTCATGATATTTAATTTCTTTGAAATGTATTGACTTTACCTAAAGTTGGTCTTGAGTTTTGACGCAACGAATATTTGTGCAATTGTTTATTTGTTTACATAGAATTTTTGTACACTGAATTTTCAAAAAGACATTTTCCAAAGCACAAATTTTGCTAACAAATTTTTAATGTACACTGCGATGAGGTGGCGACTTGTCCAGGGTGTACCCCGCCTTCCGCCCGTTGTAGCTGAGATAGGCGCCAGCGCCCCCCCCCGCGACCCCGAAAGGGAATAAGCGGTAGAAAAAGAATGGATGGATGGATGAATTTTAACAAAGGGAATTTTTTAAACACACATTTTTCTCACAATTTTTTATTTAATGAAACTGTCAGCAATAATTTTTTTACCCGGAATTTCTAAACACACACATTTTTCTTAAAAAATTGTATTTACTGAAATTGTCTGTTAAAATTCAGAGTAAGACATGTTTTGCTGACGATTGCATTATATAAAAATTTGTGAGGAAAATGTTAAAATGTTAACATGTTAAAAAAAAAAAATCAGTGTATACAAAATTCAGTAAAATAAAGTTTTGCCGATGATTTCATTGAATAAAAAAATTTGAAAAATATGTGTTTAATATTTCACTTTTTACACTGAATTTTAACAGAGTTAATTTTCAAACACATTTTTTTCTCAAACATTTTTTACTTCATGAAATCATCAGCAAAATTTTATTTTACTAAATGTTCTATATACTGATTTTTTTTACACTGATTTTCAAGAGTGAATATTTTAACACGCACATTTTTCTTATAAATTTTTATTTAAGAATTCTTCAGCAAAAAAAAAATTCCCCTGAATTTCTATACACTGAATTTTAACTCAGGAGATGTTTGAACACCCATTTTTCTCACAAATGTTATATTTAATGAAATCGTCTTCAAACATTTTTTTAACCGAAATTTCTATACACTGATTTTTTTACACTGAATTTGAACAAAGTTAATTTTTAAACACACATTTTTCTCACAAATTTGCATTTAATGAAATCGTCAGAAAAAAAACTAATTACACTGAATTTTAACAAAGTGAATTTTTAAACACACATTTTTCTTACTAATTTTTATTTAATGAAATCATCAGCAAAAAATATCTTACCCGGAATTTCTATACACTGATTTTTTTTTTTACACTGAATTTTAACCGAGTTAATTTTTAAACACATTTTTCCTCAAACATTTTTTACTTCATGAAATCATCAGCAAAATTTTATTTTACTAAATTTTCTATATACTGATTTTTTTTTTACACTGATTTTTCAAGAGTGAATTTTTTAACACGCACATTTTTCTTACAAATTTTTATTGAAGAAATCGTCAACAACAAAAAAAATTCCCCTGAATTTCTATACACTGAATTTTAACTCAGGGAATTTTTGAAAACACACATTTTTCTCACAAATATTATATTTAATGAAATCGTCTGCAAACATTTTTTTACCAGAATTTCTATACACTGATTTTTTTTTACACTGAATTTGAACAAAGTTCATTTTTAAACACCCATTTTTCTCACAAATTTGTATTTAATGAAATCGTCAGAAAAAAAAAATACACCTAATTTTAACAAAGTGAATTTTTAAACACACGTTTTTCTTACAAGTTTTTATTTAATGAAATCATCAGCAAAAAATATTTTACCCGGAATTTATACACAGTGATTTTTTTTACACTGAATTTTTAACCGAGTGAATTTTTAAACACATATTTTTCTCAAACATTTCTTATTTTATGAAATCATCAGCAAAAATGTACTTTACTTAATTTTCTATACACTGATTTTTTTAGACTGATTTTCAAGAGTGAATTTTTTAACACGTACATTTTTCTTACAATTTTTTTTTTTTTTAAATCGTCAGCAAAAAAATTCACCTGAATTATTATACACTGAATTTTAACTCAGGGAATTTTTGAACACACATTTTTGTCACAAATATTATATTTAACGAAATCGTCTGCAAACATTTTTTTTTACCGGAATTTCTATACACTGATTTTTTTTACACTGAATTGAACAAAGTTAATTTTTAAACACAAATTTTTCTCACAAATTTGTACTTAATGAAATCGGCAGCAAAAAAAAAAAAAAATTACACTGAATTTTAACAAAGTTAATTTTCAAACACACATTTTTCTTACTAATTTTTATTTAATGAAATCATCAGCAAAAAATATCTTACCCGGAATTTCTATACACTGATTTTTTTTTTACAATGAATTTTAACCGAGTGAATTTTTAAACACATACTTTTCTCAAACATTTTTTATTTTATGAAATCATCAGCAAAAATTTACTTTACTTAATTTTCTATACACTGATTTTTTTAGACTGATTTTCAAGAGTGAATTTTTTAACACGCACATTTTTCTTACAATTTTTTTTTTTTTTAAATCGTCAGCAAAAAAATTCACCTGAATTTCTGTACACTGAATTTTAACTCAGGGAATTTTTGAACACACATTTTTCTCACAAATATTATATTTAATGAAATCGTCTGCAAACATTTTTTTTTACCGGAATTTCTATACACTGATATTTTTTACACTGAATTGAACAAAGGTAATTTTTAAACACACATTTTTCTCACAAATTTGTATTTAATGAAATCGTCAGCAAAAAAAAAAAAAATTACACTGAATTTTATTACAAATTTTTATTTAATGAAATGAGCAAAAAATATTTTACCCAACATTTCTATACACTGATTTTTTTTTAACACTGAATTTTTAACAGAGTGAATTTTTAAACACATTTTTTTCTCAAACATTTTTTATTTTATGAAATCATCAGCAAAAATTTACTTTACTTAATTTTCTATACACTTATTTTTTTACACTGATTTTCAAGAGTGAATTTTTTAACACGCACATTTTTCTGACAATTTTTTTTTTTTTTTTAATCGTCAGCAAAAAAATTCACCTGAATTTCTGTACAATTAATTTTAACTCAGGGAATTTTTGAACACACATTTTTCTCACAAATGTTATATTTAATGAAATGGTCTGCAAACATTTTCTATACACTGATTTTTTTACACTGAATTGAACAAAGGTCATTTTTAAACACACATTTTTCTCACAAATTTCATATTTAATGAAATCGTCAGCAAAAAAAAAAAATACACTGAATTTTAACAAAGTGTATTTTAACAAAGTGAATTTTTAAACAAACACATTTTTCTTACAAATTTTTATTTAATGAAATCATCAGCAAAAAATATTTTACCCGGAATTTCTATACACTGTTTTTTTTTTTTACACTGAATTTTAACCAAGCAAATTTTTAAGCACATATTTATCTCAAACATTTTTTGGTTTTATTTTTATTTAATGAAATTGTCTGCAAGAATTTTTTTCCCAGATATTTCTATACACGGAAAAAATATTTTACACTGAATTTTTACACACTATTTTTTTCAACACAAACTTTGCTCACAATTTTTATTTCTGTTTTCATTCTATGAAATTGTCAGCATAATTTGATGCAAAAACCAATTTCAGTGTCCAAAAGAAGGTTCTTGGGGATAAAGACACAAAAGAACCTCCACATAAGCCGAGCTTTAATTCATCTTGAAGAAGCTCTGATGCCTTCAAGTGAGTTTTTTCTCAAAAACGCCCGCAAGCCGCGATCCCGCGTCCCTTCTCCTCCGCGGTCGCATACGTCATGTCGGAACTTGCCCTTTTGTCCGGTGAAGCTTTGGAACGCAGCAACAAAGATCAAAGGTGGCTTTCTTTAATTATGCCGGCAGAATGGTATGCGACGACGTCTGGCGTACTCCGCCAGACGTCTTACGTAAGGTGCAACACGTCGCCCACGGTGGGGATGGGGGTCCGTCCCCCCGCCCCCCCGCCCACCGCCACCATCCATCACTTCCTTCCAGCATCTCCACCAGCATTCCTCAGCTTCTTCCGGCCAAAACATCACGAGTCCCTCTCGGCGTGTCGCTACCTGCGCCCCGAACCGCAACACAGACGATGCATTCAAAGACCACACGGAATCCAGACATTTGGTACATTTGTGGGCGTCAAAGTAAAATGTCAATGTTTTCATGTATCAGTGAGCTGATGATGATATTTGTTGGTCTTACATTGCATGCATTCATTTATTGCACGCTGTGTTCCCCTAGCCAGGAAGTAGTCTTTGCCATTAAGTTGAATGTGCCCCACGAAGTGTTGATACTGAAAGTATTGTACTCATTATACACCAGATGTTTGATTGTAGTTTTAATTAACGCATTTGGAGAGGGGAAATCGCCATGCAAAATCATAATGCTAATCAGTAGCATGTGTATGGCATATCCAATGTAAGTTAGCATGGGGCTAGCACATTTGGAAAAGTGGAGTTTCTATCAGGCCTGTTTGGAAAATTATACATTTATTGGACATATATATGTGTGCATGTGTGTGTGTGTGTGTGTGTGTGTGTGTGTGTGTGTGTGTGTGTGTGTGTGTGTGTGTGTGTGTGTGTGTGTGTATGTATGTATCTATATAATAATACAAGTACCACTGATAGTCACACACACACACACACACACACACACACACACACACACACACACACACACACACGAGGTGTGGTGAAATTACTCTCTGCATTTGACCCATCCCCTTGTTCCACCCCCTGGGAGGTGAGGGGAGCAGTGAGCAGCAGCGATGGCCACGCTCGGGAATAATTTTGGGTGATTTAACCCCCAATTCCAACCCTTGATGCTGAGTGCCAAGCAGGGAAGTAATGGCTCCCATTTTTATAGTCTTTGGTATGACTCGGGGTTTGAACTCAGGACCTACTCTAACCATGTATATGTGTATATACATGTATATGAATGTATATACAGTATGTGTGTGTATATATATGTATATGTATACAAGTGAATATATATGTGTTTATATATGTATATATGTAAATATCCATCCATTTTCTACCGCTTTTTCCCTTTGGGGTCGCGGGGGGCGCTGGTGCCTATCTCAGCTACAATTGGGCGGAAGACATATATACATATATGTATATATATATATATATATATATATATATATATATATACATATATATATATATATATATATATATATATATATATATATATATATATATATATATATATATATATATATATATATATGTATATGTGTGTGTATATGTATATGTATATATATATATATATATATATATATATATATATGTATATGTGTGTGTATATGTATGTATGTGTATATATATGTATATGTGTATGTATGTATATATATGTATATGTGTGTGTATATATATATATATATATGTATGTATATGTGTTTGTATATATATATGTATATATATGTATATATATATATATGTATATGTGTGTGTGTATATATGTATGTATGTATATATATATGTATATATATATATATAATTGAATAACATAAGTGGATAATAAGACTATGTGGAAGTTTAACTACTACCTTGTTTACTTCCGTGACGACCTCCTTAAAGTTTTGTAATCGGTCACAAATATCAAGCAGCTAAAATGTGCCAAACATAGATAAGTGTGGAGACTGTTTTGCATTTTTCCCATCATGCATTGCAGATTTAAATGTGTGTCCTTTTGAACTATGTGTGGTGCTTGGACATTTATTGTTATATTATTATGTTGTGTGTGTGTGTGACCATGTGTGTTGACTTTTTGTGTTCAGTTTATTTGCAACATGAGTGGGGAAAGGTTGTTTGGATTGGGTCATATAGGTGAATGCTGTGCTGCGTACACATCAATATAAAATTAATAGTCAATAACCTGCTTTACAATTGTCCAAATTTTCTGCAATTTCGGAAAATGTTGGCACCCCACCAGGATAGATTCCTTATTAAACTCGGAATGTTTTGCACACTTGGCCATAGTTTGGACACCCCTTTATATCCCGCCAGTAGAGGGCCCTCTTTCAACACAAATGAGAGCATAAATAATCATGCCAAGAGCCCATGTGACCCACGTCTCAAATGGAAACAAAACTCCCACGGTGGAATGTGACCCGGAAGACGCCTTATTGTTTTGGAGGCGTGGCTTGGCGCCCATCAAGGTGCGACTTTAACCGAGCGCATCGTCTGCTCCTGAGTGTGAATAGAAACTGAACTGTGCTAAAGTCCAAGTATTTCGTCATCTATTTGTGGCCCAGACCGGAGTACCAGACTCTAGACACGAGCGCACGCTGAAGGTCTGGGACTGTTTGATTGGCAGACTTATGTAACTTTCGATTGGCAGACTTATGCAACTAGCCAAACACAAAGCCGGATGCAAGCATCGTAATTGGCCGACCGTTTTCGTAAACGAAAACATTGCATTCCAACAACAAGTTCACACACTGATGAGGGTCTAGGGGGAGCGGGGGGGCTGAACTAAGTTTACCCTGTCCCAGAAAGACTTTTGTTTTGTGTCATTTCGACTTTTGTTGGGCCAGGAGCGCCCCCTAGGGCGTCGCCAGAGAACCTCTGTTTCTCACCCGTGGTCCTTTATAAACCAGGGGTCGGTAAACCGTGGCTCCGGAGCCGCATGCGGGTCTTTGATCACTCTGATGTGGTTCAGCTGCTAAATTGCCAACCCCAACGATTATTCCGGATTTTGGTGCATCTCTCTCAGAACTCACCCGGAGATAAAATTCTCCAATTTCACCTGTACTTCAATATTGAAGGTGTGCAGTGACTGCAATTCCTTTAACCTCCTCCACAACATTAAAACACGAAAGCTACTGCAACGCATACTTAGTCAACAGCCACACACAAAAGAACAAATACCCAGAATCCCATGCATCCCTGCTCTTCCGGGCTACATACACCCCTGCTACCACCCAGCCCCGCCCATCTCAACCAACGCACGGAGGGTGTGGGGGGATTTTATGCTAGCGGGGGTGTATGTAGCCCGGAAGAGCAGGGATGCATGGGATTCTGGGTATTTGTTATTTGGTGTTTATGTCCGCCTCCGCTTGGGATGGTTTCCTGCTGGCTCCGCTGTGATCGGGACTCTCGCTGCTGTGTTGGATCCGCTTTGGACTGGACTCTCGGCTTAGCTCGGTTGGTAGAATGGCCGTGCCAGCAACTTGAGGGTTGCAGCTTCGATTCCCGCTTCCGCCATCCTAGTCACTGCCGTTGTGTCCTTGGGCAAGACACTTTACCCACCTGCTCCCAGTGCCACCCACACTGGTTTGAATGTAACTTAGATATTGGGTTTCACTATGTAAAGCGCTTTGTCACTAGAGAAAAAGCACTATATAAATATAATTCACTTCACTTCACTCTCGCGACTGTGTTGGATCCAATATGGATTGAACTTTCACAGTATCATGTTAGACCCGCTCGACATCCATTGCTTTCGTCCTCTCCAAGGTTCTCATAGTCATCATTGTCACCGACGTCCCACTGGGTGTGAGTTTTCCTTGCCCTTATTTGGGCCTACCAAGGATGTGGTAGTGGTTTGTGCAGCCCTTTGAGACACTAGTGATTTAGGGCTATATAAGTAAACATTGATTGATTGATTGATGATGTTGTGTTACAGTGCCGATGTTCTCCCGAAATTGGTTTGTCATTTTTGTTTGGTGTGGGTTCACTGTGTGGCGCATATTTGTAACAGTGTTAAAGTTATTTTACAACCCTCAGTGTAACCTGTATGGCCGTTAAACAAGCATGCCTTGCAATCGTTTGCATGAGTCTGCAGAAGACTGGGCTGGCAAGCTGATTGAACGTGTTATATAGGGCGCCAAAGGCAGCGCCTAAATCGGATGCCCTCATTATTGTTGGTCGAGGGAAATCCTGTAAACATTTGTGAGGACAGTTGATCTGGTATTCAGTAGTCTCTCGGAATGTTCGGGAGGGTTTTAACGGGCCCCACTATCATTAAATGTTCATATTCAGGTGCGGTCTGAGACCACTGGTGTTTGTGTTACAGTGCCGATGTTCTCCCCAAATGGGTTTGTCATTCTTGTTTGGTGTGAGTTCCCAGTGTGGCACATATTTGTAACAGTGTTAAAGTTGTTTATTTTACAACTTTTTCGGTAGTCTCTCGGAATATTCGGGAGGGTTTTAAATGTGATCTTGTTGAGCGGCATTCATATAAAATTCGCGGGCCCCACTATCATTAAATTTTCATATTCAGGTGCGGTCTGAGACCACTGGTGTTTATGTTGTGTTACAGTGCCGATGTTCTCCCGAAATGGGTTTGTCTTTCTTGTTTGGTGTGAGTTCACAGTGTGGCGCATATTTGTAACAGTGTTAAAGTTGTTTATTTTACAACTTTTTCAGTAGTCTCTCGGAATATTCGGGAGGGTTTTAAATGTGATCTTGTCAAGCGGCATTCATATAAAACTTGCGGGACCCACTGTCATTAAATTCTCATATTCAGGTGCGGTCTGAGACCACCGGTGTTTATGTTCTCCCGAAATGGGTTTGTCATTCTCGTTTGGTGTGAGTTCACAGTGTGGCACATATTTGTAACAGTGTTAAAGTTGTTTATTTTACAACTTTTTCGGTAGTCTCTCGGAATATTCGGGAGGGTTTTAAATGTGATCTTGTTGAGCGGCATTCATATAAAATTCGCGGGCCCCACTATCATTACATTTTCATATTCAGGTGCGGTCTGAGACCACTGGTGTTTATGTTGTGTTACAATGCCGATGTTCTCCTGAAATGGGTTTGTCTTTCTTGTTTGGTGTGAGTTCACAGTGTGGCGCATATTTGTAACAGTGTTAAAGTTGTTTATTTTACAACTTTTTCAGTAGTCTCTCGGAATATTCGGGAGGGTTTTAAATGTGATCTTGTCAAGCGGCATTCATATAAAACTTGCGGGACCCACTGTCATTAAATTTTCATATTCAGGTGCGGTCTGAGACCACTGGTATTTATGTTGTGTTACAGTGCCGATGTTCTCCCGAAATGGGTTCGTCATTCTTGTTTGGTGTGAGTTCACAGTGTGGCGCATATTTGTAACATTGTTAAAGTTGTTTATTTTACAACTTTTTCAGTAGTCTCTCGGAATATTCGGGAGGGTTTTAAATGTGATCTTGTCAAGCGACGTTCATATAAAACTTGCAAGCCCCACTGTCATTAAATTTTCATATTTAAGTGCGGTCTGAGACCACTGGTATTTATGTTGTGTTACAGTGCCGATGTTCTCCCAAAATGTGTTTGTCATTCTTGTTTGGTGTGAGTTCACAGTGTGGCGCATATTTGTAATGGTGTTAAAGTTGTTTATTTTACAACTTTTTCAGTAGTCTCTCGGAATATTCGGGAGGGTTTTAAATGTGATCTTGTCAAGCGGCATTCATATAAAACTTGCGGGCCCCACTGTCATTAAATTTTCATATTTAGGTAAGGTCTGAGACCACTGGTATTTATGTTGTGTTACAGTGTCGATGTTCTCCCAAAATGGGTTTGTCATTCTTGTTTGGTGTGAGTTCACAGTGTGGCGCATATTTGTAACAGTGTTAAAGTTGTTTATTTTACAACTTTTTCAGTAGTCTCTCGGAATATTCGGGAGGGTTTTAAATGTGATCTTGTCAAGCGGCATTCATATAAAACTTGCGGGACCCACTGTCATTAAATTTTCATATTTAGGTGGGGTCTGAGACCACTGGTGTTTATGTTGTGTTACAATGCCGATGTTCTCCCGAAATGGGTTTGTCTTTCTTGTTTGGTGTGAGTTCACAGTGTGGCGCATATTTGTAACAGTGTTAAAGTTGTTTATTTTACAACTTTTTCAGTAGTCTCTCGGAATATTCGGGAGGGTTTTAAATGTGATCTTGTCAAGCGGCATTCATATAAAACTTGCGGGACCCACTGTCATTAAATTTTCATATTCAGGTGCGGTCTGAGACCACTGGTATTTATGTTGTGTTACAGTGCCGATGTTCTCCCGAAATGGGTTCGTCATTCTTGTTTGGTGTGAGTTCACAGTGTGGCGCATATTTGTAACATTGTTAAAGTTGTTTATTTTACAACTTTTTCAGTAGTCTCTCGGAATATTCGGGAGGGTTTTAAATGTGATCTTGTCAAGCGACGTTCATATAAAACTTGCAAGCCCCACTGTCATTAAATTTTCATATTTAAGTGCGGTCTGAGACCACTGGTATTTATGTTGTGTTACAGTGCCGATGTTCTCCCAAAATGTGTTTGTCATTCTTGTTTGGTGTGAGTTCACAGTGTGGCGCATATTTGTAATGGTGTTAAAGTTGTTTATTTTACAACTTTTTCAGTAGTCTCTCTGAATATTCGGGAGGGTTTTAAATGTGATCTTGTCAAGCGGCATTCATATAAAACTTGCGGGCCCCACTGTCATTAAATTTTCATATTTAGGTAAGGTCTGAGACCACTGGTATTTATGTTGTGTTACAGTGTCGATGTTCTCCCAAAATGGGTTTGTCATTCTTGTTTGGTGTGAGTTCACAGTGTGGCGCATATTTGTAACAGTGTTAAAGTTGTTTATTTTACAACTTTTTCAGTAGTCTCTCGGAATATTCGGGAGGGTTTTAAATGTGATCTTGTCAAGCGGCATTCATATAAAACTTGCGGGACCCACTGTCATTAAATTTTCATATTTAGGTGGGGTCTGAGACCACTGGTGTTTATGTTGTGTTACAGTGCCGATGTTCTCCCAAAATGGGTTTGTCATTCTTGTTTGGTGTGAGTTCACAGTGTGGCGCATATTTGTAACGGTGTTAAAGTTGTTTATTTTACAACTTTTTCAGTAGTCTCTCGGACTATTCGGGAGGGTTTTAAATGTGATCTTGTCAAGCGGCTTTCATATAAAACTTGCGGGCCCCACTGTCATTAAATTTTCATATTTAGGTAAGGTCTGAGACCACTGGTGTTTATGTTGTGTTACAGTGCCGATGTTCTCCCGAAATGGGTTGGTCATTCTTGTTTGGTGTGAGTTCACAGTGTGGCGCATATTTGTAACAGTGTTAAAGTTGTTTATTTTACAACTTTTTCAGTAGTCTATCGGAATATTCGGGAGGGTTTTAAATGTGATCTTGTCAAGCGGCATTCATATAAAACTCGCGGGCCCCACTATCATTAAATTTTAATTTTCAGGTGCGGTCTGAGACCACTGGTGTTTATGTTGTGTTACAGTGCCGATGTTCTCCCGAAATGGGTTTGTCATTCTTGTTTGGTGTGAGTTCACAGTATGGCGCATATTTGTAACAGTGTTAAAGTTGTTTATTTTACAACTTTTTCAGTAGTCTCTTGGAATATTCGGGAGGGTTTTAAATGGGATCTTGTCAAGCGGCATTCATATAAAACTTGCGGGCCCCACTATCATCAAATTTTCATATTTAGGTGCGGTCTGAGACCACTGGTTTATACATAGCACAAAGTAAAAAAAAAACTCTGTATGCAGTGTTATTTCATTTCAAATTTCAAGAGTTTTGTGGCTCCCATTGTTTTCTTTAATTTGTGAAACGGGTCAAAATGGCTCCTTGAGTGGTAAAGGTTGCCGACTCCTGTTATAAACGCACCAGTACTTGGTTGTAATACACTTTCCCACCACCTGTGTCAGTAATGCATTTGTCAGTTGACTGACTGACACATAGGGATGGGTGCCGAATTCGGTACTTTTATGGGTACCTACCCAAGTCCGTCGGTACTACCGGGTACCGTTTCAAGTACAATCCAAGGCAGACTCTGCGCCGGCTGACGAATTTGGCCGGGAGTCAAGCGGTCAGGCCTCTTAAGTAATGTTGCAAATTACAAAGCGAAAAAGAAAGCTCCATGCTAATCTGCATTGGATTCACCACATATATGCTAACGTATAGAATTTGCGATTTTACATGGCCATTTCAAGTTTACCAAATTTAGCAAGGAAAACTACTTACAGTTTTAACATTTTGCGGCACTCAACAAAATAAGATAATAGCACATTTAACTACTACCGCTTATACGGCAGTAGCCGTCCCCCGTTGCTCCTTCTCCTTCCCCTCTGTTGCAAGTTTTGTTGATTCTATGTCATTTGTTTATGTGTGTTATGGCTATTAGTTTTTTTTCTCCCTTGGCCTCAGTCTGGACCCCTACCCTGGAGTCCAACCTTTGATTGAACATTTTTTTACTCTTCCCATCCCACTCCCCAACATTTACTTGTTTTTTTAAATTTTATTGTCAGGAAGTTGTCAGACCCGTCAGCGATTCTATTTCTTTCTCCCTGTAATGTTTGTCTGATCCTGAATGGGATTGTCCCGAAAATCTCAATTTCCCCTCGAGGATTAATAAAGTTAGAGGGAAGAGTAAATCGTGGAATCGACACGCGGATCGGTGCGGCGTCTTCAGTAATGCGGACGCTGTATTGATCCGTTGTGGTGAAGAAGGAGCTGAACCGGAAAGCAAACCTCTCAATTTACCGCTCCACCTACGTTCCCATCCTCACCTAGGGTCATGAGCTTTGGGTTATGACCGAAAGGACAAGATCACGGCTTAAATTCGTTTCTTCCGCCGGGGGGCGGGACTCTCCCTTAGAGATCGGGTGAGTAGCTCTGTCATCCGGGAGGAACTCAGAGTAAAGCCGCTGCTCCTCCACACGGAGAGGAGCCAGATGAGGTAGTTCACGCATCTGCTCAGGATGCCACCCGAACGCCTCCCTAGGGAGGTGTTTAGGGCACGTCCGGTCGGTAGGAGGCCACGGGGAAGACCCAGGTCACGTTGGGAAGACTATGTCACCCGGCTAGCCTGGGAACGCCTCGGTATCCCCCAGGAAGAGCTGCACGAAATGGCTGGGGTGAGGGAAGTCTGGGCTTCTCTGCTTAGGCAGCTGCCCCCGAGACCCGACCTCGGATAAGCAAAAGAAAATGGATGGATGGATGGATTAATAAAGTACTTCCGAAAGTGTAACTGCAGGCAAAGGTCTACTGTATAATACAGTACAGTCCTTGCAAATGAGACAGGTGTGTGAGAAAGCTGGGAATTTTTTTTTGTAATTTACCATTTTTTTAACACATTTGAACACACAAAAATACCAAAAATTGGTACCGAGGAGTACCAGTCGGTTTTATCCAAATCTAATAAGTACCCATCCTTATTGATACAAATAATCAGAAGACTTCTGGTGAAAACGTCATGGAATAGATTATTCAGAGCTAAAATGATGATTGATCAATCAATCAATCAATCAATCAATTAATGTTTATTTTAAAGAGCCCTAAATCACAAGTGTCTCAAAGGGCTTCACAAGCCACAACGACATTCTCGGTGCAGATCCCACATAAGGGCAAGGAAAAACTCACAACCCAGTGGAATGTCAATGTAAATGACTTGGAGAAACCTTGGAGAGGACGGCAGATGTGGGTGACCCCTAACCCCCTTCTAGAGGAGACCGGATGCAATGGATGTTGAGTGGATCTCGCATAATATTATGAGAGTCTAGTCCATAGTGGATTTAACATAATAGTGAGAGTCCAGTCCATAGTGGATTTAACATAATAGTGAGAGTCCAGTCCATAGTGGATTTAACATAATAGTGAGAGTCCAGTCCATAGTGGATTTAACATAATAGTGAGAGTCCAGTCCATAGTGGATTTAACATAATAGTGAGAGTCCAGTCCATAGTGGATTTAACATAATAGTGAGAGTCCAGTCCATAGTGGATTTAACATAATTGTGAGAGTCCAGTCCATAGTGGATCTAACATAATAAGGTGAGAGTCCAGTCCATAATGGATCTAACATAATAGTGAGAGTCCAGTCCATAGTGGATCTAGCATAATAGTGAGAGTCCAGTCCATAGTGGATCTAACATAATAGTGAGAGTCCAGTCCATAGTGGATCTAACATAATAGTGTGAGAGTCCAGTCCATAGTGGATCTAACATAATAGTGCGAGTCCAGTCCATAGTGGATCTAGCATAATAGTGGGAGTCCAGTCCATAGTGGATCTAACATAATAGTGAGAGTCCAGTCCATAGTGGATCTAACATAATAGTGAGAGTCCCGTCCATAGTGGATCTAACATAATAGTGTGAGAGTCCAGTCCATAGTGGATCTAACATAATAGTGAGAGTCCAGTCCATAGTGGATCTAGCATAATAGTGGGAGTCCAGTCCATAGTGGATCTAACATAATAGTGTGAGAGTCCAGTCCATAGTGGATCTAACATAATAGTGAGAGTCCAGTCCATAGTGGATCTAACATAATAGTGTGAGAGTCCAGTCCATAGTGGATCTAACATAATAGTGAGAGTCCAGTCCATAGTGGATCTAGCATAATAGTGGGAGTCCAGTCCATAGTGGATCTAACATAATAGTGTGAGAGTCCAGTCCATAGTGGATCTAACATAATAGTGAGAGTCCAGTCCATAGTGGATCTAACATAATAGTGAGAGTCCAGTCCATAGTGGATCTAGCATAATAGTGAGAGTCCAGTCCATAGTGGATCTAGCATAATAGTGAGAGTCCAGTCCATAGTGGATCTAACATGATAGTGTGAGAGTCCAGTCCATAGTGGATCTAACATAATAGTGAGAGTCCAGTCCATAGTGGATCTAACATAATAGTGAGAGTCCAGTCCATAGTGGATCTAACATAATAGTGTGAGAGTCCAGTCCATAGTGGATCTAATATAATAGTGAGAGTCCAGTCCATAGTGGATCTAACATAATAGTGTGAGAGTCCAGTCCATAGTGGATCTAACATAATAGTGAGAGTCCAGTCCATAGTGGATCTAGCATAATAGTGGGAGTCCAGTCCATAGTGGATCTAGCATAATAGTGAGACTCCAGTCCATAGTGGATCTAACATAATAGTGAGAGTCCAGTCCATAGTGGATCTAACATAATAGTGTGAGAGTCCAGTCCATAGTGGATCTAACATAATAGTGAGAGTCCAGTCCATAGTGGATCTAACATAATAGTGTGAGAGTCCAGTCCATAGTGGATCCAACATAATAGTGAGAGTCCAGTCCATAGTGGATCTAGCATAATAGTGGGAGTCCAGTCCATAGTGGATCTAACATAATAGTGTGAGAGTCCAGTCCATAGTGGATCTAACATAATAGTGAGAGTCCAGCCCATAGTGGATCTAACATAATAGTGAGAGTCCAGTCCATAGTGGATCTAGCATAATAGTGAGAGTCCAGTCCATAGTGGATCTAGCATAATAGTGAGAATCCAGTCCATAGTGGATCTAACATAATAGTGTGAGAGTCCAGTCCATAGTGGATCTAACATAATAGTGAGAGTCCAGTCCATAGTGGATCTAACATAATAGTGAGAGTCCAGTCCATAGTGGATCTAACATAATAGTGAGAGTCCATTCCATAGTGGATCTAGCATAATAGTGAGAGTCCAGTCCATAGTGGATCTAGCATAATAGTGAGAGTCCAGTCCATAGTGGATCTAACATAATAGTGTGAGAGTCCAGTCCATAGTGGATCTAACATAATAGTGAGAGTCCAGTCCATAGTGGATCTAGCATAATAGTGAGAGTCCAGTCCATAGTGGATCTAGCATAATAGTGAGAGTCCAGTCCATAGTGGATCTAACATAATAGTGTGAGAGTCCAGTCCATAGTGGATCTAACATAATAGTGAGAGTCCAGTCCATAGTGGATCTAACATAATAGTGAGAGTCCAGTCCATAGTGGGGCCAGCAGGAGACCATCCCCAGCTGAGACGGGTCAGCAGCGCAGAGATGTCCCCAACCGATGCACAGGCGAGTGGTCCACCTCGGGTCCCGACTCTGGACAGCCATCACTACATCCATGGCCACCTTTTGTTAACGAGTCCCCTATTTTGTAGTATATCGGAGTATTCAAGCCCAAACTTAACAAAGTTTGCACCTGTTAAACCGTAGCTAGGTCACATGTAATTATTGAGTACGATTGAAATCCGTAGTAAGGGCCTGGTCTACTAAGGTTCGGATAGCAGGCGCTAAACAGCGTGTGCAAACTATGAAATAGCGTGTGATTTAGTAAGACTGCATGTAAAATTGATAACAAGCGCATTATTTCAATGAGTTTTATGCGTTTACGTCTGGCCGTGGCCATGGAAACGCTCATTTCCCTCCACGTTCATGTTTTGCTCTCCAACCCGTGCGAGATGTCGTTGAAATTCTAGCACACATTTATAATCAAAACCATTTTTGGCACTCCTTTCCTGCCATGACTCGCTTGGTCCCTTTCTTAGATGAACATGGATTCCCAGGGCGAGGTCTTGCCCGTCTCTTTCAACTCGGCGGACAAGTGGCCGGGCAAGATCCACGAGCCGCTGGACCAGGGCAACTGCGCGGCCTCCTGGGCGTTCTCCACAGCCGGTAGGCTCCAATTCTTGCATCGTCGGCAAAAAGAAAGCAGAGGCTTTAAAATGTTGTCTCGTATTTTCTGTGTTTGTTTTGTTTCAACCCAGCTGTGGCGTCGGACAGAATCTCCATCCAGTCAATGGGTCACATGACTCCTCAGCTGTCGCCACAGAACCTCATTTCCTGCGACACGAGGAACCAGGGCGGCTGCGCTGGCGGGCGTGTGGACGGAGCCTGGTGGTATCTCCGCCGCAGAGGGTAAAAACTGGTTATGAGGGCTAGAGATCGACCGCTTTCCTGACAATTAAATACAAACCCTGTTTCCGTTTGAGTTGGGAAATTGTGTTAGATGTAAATATAAACAGAATACAATGATTTGCAAATCATTTTCAACCCATATTCAGTTAAATATGCTGCAAAGACAACAAATTTGATGTTGAAATTGTGCAAATAATCATTAACTTTAGAATTTGATGCCAGCAACTTGTGACAAAGAAGTTGGGAAAGGTGGCAATAAATACTGATAAAGTTGAGGAATGCTCATCAAACACTTATTTGGAACATCCCACAGGTGTGCAGGCTAATTGGGTAACAGGTGGGTGCCATGATTGGGTATAAAAACGGCTTCCCAAAAAATGCTCAGTCTTTCACAAGAAAGGATGGGGCGAGGTACACCCCTTTGTCCACAACTGCGTGAGCAAATAGTCAAACAGTTTAAGAACAGCGTTTCTCAAAGTGCAATTGCAAGAAAATTTAGGGTTTTTTAACATTTACGGTCCATAATATCATCAAAAGGTTCAGAGAATCTGGAGAAATCACTCCACTGTATGAAAAACCGACATCAACGTCTAAAGCAGGGGTGCCCATTACGTCGATCGCGAGCTACCAGTCGATCGCGGGGGGTGTGTCAGTCGATCTCCAGCCAGGCTTTTAAAAAAAATTGACCTAAAAATTAGTGATCATCAATCTTCACCAAGACGTCACTTAAATGACATTCACGGTACCGGAGGGTCTTGTGAGATGACGCTGGCTGCTGCAAGATCATTATTATTAAAATATGACCGAGAGGAAGGCGAGAAACACTTTTTATTTCAACAGACTCTCGCGCCGTACCTTCTGTCAAAACTCTAAAGGCCGACTGCACATTTCCTATCTTCACAATAAAAGCCCTGCGTCATGCTGCCTGCGCTAACTAAATACAGAGTCTCGGAAAACTGGCGTGCACAAGCGATCCCTCGGAAAGCTGGCGTGCACAAGTGATGTGCACGCCAGCTTTCCGAGACTCTTATTTTGTTAGCGCAGGCAGCATGAAGCAGGGCTTTTATTGTGAAGATAGGAAATGTGCAGTCGGCCTTTAGAGTTTTGACGGAAGGGACGGCGCGAAAGTCTGTTGAAATAAAAAGTGTTTCTCGCCTTCCTCTCCGTCATTTTTTCATAATAATGAACTGGCAGCAGCCAGCGTCATCTCACAAGACCCTCCGGTGCCGTGAATGTCAATCAAGCAAGCTACGGAATTTGCCGCCAATGTTTTTCTTGTAAAGTGTATGGAAGCTGGATGAATTAGATGCCAAAAACCAACCACTTTCATGTGGTATTGTACAGAAAGGACAACTTTTTTTCTCCTCCATTTGAAAATGTGGGCGTTATCATCATTCCTGTCTGATTCCAATCAATGCAAGTCATCAGAATCAGGTAATACACCAACTTATATTCTTGTCTTCATGAAAGAAAGACATCTATATGTGTTACACATGCTTGTATTATCATTAAACACATTTAACTTGTTTACAAAAATGTCTCTTTCATAAATAAATAAATATAAATGATATACATAAATGAGGTAGATCCCCTCAAGTTGGTCAATTGAAAAGTAGCTCGCCTGCAGAAAAAGTGTGGGCACCCCTGGTCTAAAGGATATCACCACATGGGCTCAGGAACACTTCAGAAAACCACTGTCACTAAATACAGTTTGTCGTTACATCTGTGAGTGCAAGTTAAAGCTCTACTATGCAAAGCGAAAGCCATTTATCAACAACATCCAGAAACGCCGCCGGCTTCTCTGGGGCAGAGATCATCTAAGATGGACTGATGCAAAGTGGAAAAGTGTTCTGAGGCTTGACGAGTCCACATTTCGAATTGTTTTTGGAAATATTCAACATCGTGTCATCCGGACCAAAGGGGAAGTGAATCATCCAGACCAGGGGTCGGGAACCTTTTTGGCTGAGAGAGCCATGAAGACCAAATATTTCAAAATGTATTTCCATGAGAGCCATATAATATTTTTTAACACTGAATACAACGAAATGCGTGCATTTTTAAGTAAGACCAACATTTTTAGAGTATAATAAGTGTCTTATTCTTTTTAATAACATTGTTATTCTAAAAGTTACCCAATAATAAATGTAATACTTCTTTCCATTAATGCAACATCTTGAACAGGTGCGATAGAAAACGGAGGGTTGGATTAAAATGCATGAGAATGTTTTATAATTTGAATGTTATTTTTAACACCGTGATTACCAGCAGAACCTATTAATTACTGCTCATGTTAAGTAATGTCAGCTAAGATTTATCTGAGAGCCAGATGCAGTCATCAAATGAGCCACATCTGGCTCTAGAGCCATAGGTTCCCTACCCCTGATCCAGACTTTTATCGACGCAAAGTTCAAAAGCCAGCATCTGTGATGGTATGGAGGTGCATTAGTGTCCAAGGCATGGGTAACTTACACATCTGTGAAGGCACCATTAATGCTGAAAGGTACATACAGGTTTTGGGACACAACATATGCTGCCATCCAAGCGCCGTCTTTTTCATGGACGCCCCTTCTTATTTCAGCAAGACAATGCCAAGCCACATTCAGCATGTGTTACAACAGCGTGGCTTCGTACAAAAAGAGTGCGGGTACTTTCCTGGCCCGCCTGCAGTCCAGACCTGTCTCCCATGGAAAATGTGTGGCGCATTATGAAGCATAAAATACGACAGCGGAGACACCGGACTGTTGAACGACTGAAGCTCCACAGAAAAAAAGAATGGGAAAGAATTCCACTTTCAAAGCTTCAACAATTAGTTTCCTCAGTTCCCAAATGTTTATTGAGTGTTGTTAAAAGAAAAGGTGATGTAACACAGTGGTGAACATGCCCTTTCCCAACTACTTTGGCACGTGTTGCAGCCATGAAATTCTAAGTTAATTATTATTTGCCAAAAAATTTGATAAAGTTTATGAGTTTGAACATCAAATATCTTGTCTTTGTAGTGCATTCAACTGAATATGGGTTGAAAATGATTTGCAAATCATTGTATTCCATTTATATTTACATCTCACACAATTTCCCAACTCATATGGAAACGGGGTTTGTACAATCATTCATGTCGCCGCATGCCCACGGAATTCAGGAATACTCTACAGCATGGGTGTCAAACTCTGGCCTGCGGGCCATATTTGGCCCACCATGTAATTTCATTTGGCCCTTGAGGCAATATCAAATTAACATTAAAGCTGGCCCGCCGGTGTTATACAGTGGCGGTGCCGCTGTATCACCGCATTCACCGCTAATTATCATACTTGCCAACACTTCGATTTTCCCGGGAGACTCCCGAAAGTGCCCCTCCCGAAAATCTCCCGGGGCAACCATTCTCCCGAATTTTTCCCTATTTCCACCCGGACAACAATATTGGGGGCGTGCCTTAAAGGTACTGCCTTTAGCGTCCCCTACAACCTGTCGTCACGTTCGCGTACCGGCCCAGTCACTTAATATATGCGGCTTCAACACACACACAAGTGAATGCAAGGCATATTTGGTAAACAGCCATACAGGTGACACTGAGGGTGGCCGTATAAACAACTTTAACTCTGTTACAAATATGGGCCACACTGTGAACCCACACCGAACAAGAATGACAAACACATTTCGGGAGAACATACGCACCGTAACACAACAGAACAATTACCCAGAACCCCTTGCAGCACTAACTCTTCCGGGACGCTACAATACACCCCCCTTCTAACAAGCCCCGCCCACCTGAGCCCCGATATTAATGAACTAGCATCCAAGAAAAGATGGCAGGTTTCTGGCCTGGGCACATCATATTAGATCAGTGTGTCGCAAACTGAGCAGTAAAAAGGCCTGAATGGTTGATTTATTCATTATTTTATTTTCAAATTTATTAGCCTGTGGACAAAGTTAATGTTGATATTTACCTCAGAAGGCTGCAAATAGAAAAGAGGCATTCAATTTTTTATTTAAGTTTTATTTAATATTCCATTGATGTTTTTTAATTAGTTTTTTGAAAGTTGATTCTGCACTATTAAGTTATACAAGCGTTGCTTGTTCCATATTCGTTGTCAAAGCAAATCAGTGTAGCAAACTGAGCAATAATTAGCGTTTTTGTCAGAGTTATTTGGTGTTGAACCCCAAGATGCAGGCATGGAATGTGAAAACATGATTTAATTAAATACTAAGACAAAACAAAAAGCGTACAAACACAAAGCGCGCACGAGGCGGATAATCAAACAAAAGGAGCTAGCCTGGGAGCTAGAAAATAACGAATAGGAGCTTAGCGTGGAAGCTAGCGGGTAGCGAACAGGCAAACAGAAGTCGTACTTGTATGATGAAAAATAAAACGGAAGCAGGGAACAAAAAATAGTAAGCTACAAACATCAACTGAATATAGCTTACCGCTACGCTGCAAAGACAAGGTACGACACGACAGGAGCGATAACACATCACAAGAGCGACTAGACGTGACATCGACAAGACAATACAATGATCCAGCAACTGACACAAGACACAGGAGGTACAAATAGGAGCCGGCTGATTGGCAACAGGTGTGGCCAGATGCCAATTAGCCACAGCTGAAGGGGAACACAGCACTCAGGGAAAAAGACAGGAAGCTGACAAAATAAGAGCACTAGACAGGAACTAAGGACAGGAAATACTAAACACACTGAGAAGGAACACAGCACTCAGGGAACAAGACAGGGAGCTGACAAATTAAGAGCACTTGACAGGAACTAAAAGACAGGAAATACTAAACACAGGAAACAGACAAATGCAGAGGAGAAAAACTAAAACATAGACAAACTGTCAGGGGCAAGCCTAACAGTTTTATTCATGCACTTTCTCTTGCTACTTCAAAGCTTGAATGTTTGATTCATTCATTATTGTTATTTTATTTTCAAATGTATTATTGGACTCTGGAAAAAGTTTATTTTGATATTTACTTCAGAAGGCTGCAAATAGAAAAGAGGCATTCAATTTTTATTTAAATTTTGTTTGATATGCCATTGATATTTTTGAATTATTATTATTATTATTTAAAACTCGATTTTGCATGTCACTATAAAGTTATATAAGCCTTGCTTGTTTAATATTTAATGCAAAACTAGTTTGGGTCCCTATTAAAACATTGTTCTTCTTTACTTATCTACTAAGCTCCTATTTTTCAAGATATTTATGTGAGGCTTGTGTGGCATTGTAATGCCGGGTTGGTTCTTCCAGGGATGCGTCGAAGCAATGAACACAACAAGGTATGTTGTAAATGGATTTATTAAATAATAAAAAGGCTAGGAACAAAAACACTGGTGTAAAGAGAAAGCAAACAAAAGACGCTAGCGTGAAAGCTAGGATAAAACACTAGAAAACTAAAACTTGGCACGAGAGATATGAGAAAACAAGTCATCAGTATGAAAACTGGAATAAACAAGTGGCATAGCATGAGAGCTAGCGAGAAAATACATACAATAGAAGGATGAAAGTCGTCACGGTTGCACGTAGGCAAATTAGGATCCGAGAATGAATAACGAAAAGGTGCGAGTTTAAATAAGGGAGGTGATTAGAAGAAAACAGGTGTGCGTAGATAACAAGGGGCAGGTGAACTAATGAGCTACCATGGTGACCGACTAAACAGGAAATAAAGAAGCCAAACAGGGTGATAGAAAAATAGAACAATAAACCAGAATATGGGAAGATCGGAGTACGGATCTTAACAATTTACATAATGAAACTCTCCATGAGCCCACGCCCTGAGTGTTGCGGGCGGAGCCTTGCCGAGCGACTCCATCGCTGCTGTAGACAAAACAAACAAACCGGGGACCAAGAAGACGCCAAGACAGAAGGACAAAAACTGGATTTCCCGGGCAATTATCCTTGCAAAATGGGAAGTGAATACAGCTAAGCAAGGGAGATGTCTTTTAGGACAGTGGTTCTCAACCTTTTTTCAGTGATTTACCCCCCGTGAAATTTTTTTTTTAATTCAAGTACCCCCTAAACAGAGCAAAGCATTTTTGGTCGAAAAAGGGAGATAAAGAAGTAAAATACAGCACTATGTCAACAATTTTTGATTTATTAAATTGTATAACAGTGCAAAATATTGCTCATTTGTAGTGGTCTTTCTTGAACTATTTGGAAAAAAAGATCTAAAATTAAAAATTGTTGGAAAATAAACAAGTGATTCAATTATAAATAAAGATTTCTACACATAGAAGTAATCATCAACTTAAAGTGCCCTCTTTGGGGATTGTAATAGAGATCCATCTGGATTCATCAACTTCATTCTAAACCAGGGGTAGGGAACCTATGGCTCTAGAGCCAGATGTGGCTCTTTTGATGACTGCATCTGGCTCTCGGATAAATCTGAGCTGACATTGCTTAACAGGATAAGTAATGAATAATTCCACTTGTAATCATAGTGTTAAAAATAACATTCAAAATATAAAACATTCTCATGCATTTTTATGTTCAAGAAGTTGCGTTAATCAATCAATCAATCAATGTTTATTTATATAGCCCTAAATCACAAATGGCTCAAAGGAATGGTAAGAGTGATTTATTTATTATTGGTTAGTGTTGGGCTAGCCCTCCTGGGGGTTCTTCAGACCACCAAGCACCGACATGAGAGCCTGTTTTAGGGTTAAAATATTGTTTTTTTTTCAATTAGTCTCTCAGTTGCTTTCCAGCAATTGTCTTTTTCTCTTTCGTCCTCATTCGCCCTCTGGCTCCAGCCCCAACCCTGTCTCTCCTCCTGGCTGCTGCTTATAACAGAGCGACAGGTGATTAGATAACAAGGCCCAGGTGGGCCATCTACGCACCTGTTGCTGATTTCGAGGCCGGTCCCGGCACCATCCTGCTTTGTTGCAGGCCCGCGGGCCACGCCAACCTCCACAGTTTGCTTCAGAATAACAATGTTATTACAAAGAATAAGAGACCTATTGTACTCTAGAAATGTTGGTCCTACTTAAAATGCACACGTTTAGTTGTGTTCAGTGTTAAAAAAAATATTATATGGCTCTTAGGGAAATACATTTTTAAAAATTTGGCTTCTTGGCTCTCTCAGCCAAAAAGGTTCCCGACCCCTGTTCTAAACATTTCTTCACAAAAAAAGAAATCTTTAACATCAATATTTATGGAACATGTCCACAAAAAATCTAGCTGTCAACACTGAATATTTGCATTGTTGCATTTCTTTTCACAGTTTATGAACTTACATTCATATTTTGTTGAAGTATTATTCAATAAATATATTTATAAAGGATTTTTGAATCGCTGCTATTTTTAGAATATTTAAAAAAAAAATTCACGTACCCTTGGCATACCTTCAAGTACCCCCGGGGTATGCGTACCCCCATTTGAGACCCACTGTTTTAGGAGACCATCACTGCAGGAGGGATAATACATGCCCTGTCTGAAATGTCAAAAAATTCGAGGAGAATTATGAACAATCAGATTATTTTTGTATTCTTAAATTAATTAAATAAAGAGAAAATTGGGCTTCGGCAAAAATAACTTTTCACATGCAGGACAAACGGACTGGTGCATGAGCAGTGCTTATTATTATCTCCTTGACTAATTATTTATTCTTAAAAATAGTAAATAGTGGTATCATATGTGTGTATAATGATGTAGTTGTGTTGTTGTTGTAAAAAATATGCTGATACCATTGAAAAATAGGCAGATACCAATAAAAAATAGGCAGGTACCAATAAAGAATAGGCAGATACCAATATACAGTACGTCAAAACATCGGCACCATTTGTCGCCCTGGCTGATATATAAACAGAGGTGGGTAGAGTAGCCAGAAATTGTACTCAAGTAAGAGTACTGTTACTTTAGAGATTTATTACTCAAGTAAAAGTAAGGAGTAGTCACCCAAATATTTACTTGAGTAAAAGTAAAAAGTATGTTGTGAAAAAACTACTCAAGTACTGAGTAACTGATGAGTAACCTGATTAAAAATAGCAATGAGCAAATTCAGAGCCAGGAATATCTCTTAAGCAACTAAAACAATAATATATATTAAATAATAGTACATTAAAATCAAATTTAAAAAATGGCACATAGAGCCACAATAACTTAACAGCACCATAGCCTCAGTAGGCATTCATTGATTTGATTGATTGATTGAGTAATTGAAACTTGTATTAGTAGATTGCACAGTACAGTACATATTCCGTACAATTGACCACTAAATGGTAACACCCCAATAAGTTTTTCATTGTTTATCAATTACTTAATAAATGACCAAGTCGAGGCGATCTACCTCATTAATACATATATATACACACACATATCATTTATACACACACATATCATATATTCACACACATATCATATATATATATATATATATATATATATATATATATATATAAATATATATGTATATATACATACATACATTTATATATACAGTATATAATGTATATTTATTTATTTTGCCGTTTTTGTTAACATATTAAAGGTGTTTTAATGAATATACATACATTTTTAACACATAGATTCCTATCTTTCATGAAGACAAGAATATAAATTGGTGTATTACCTGATTCTGATGACTTGCATTGATTGGAATCAGACAGTATTGATGATAACGTCCATTTTTTCAAATGGAAGGGAAAAAAAATTCCTCTTTTCTGTCCAATACCACATGAAAGTCGTTGGTTTTTGGCATCTTATTTGTCCAGCTTCCATATTCGTTTTTATACACTTTACAAGAAATAAATTGGCGGCAAGCTCCGTAGCTTGCTAGCTTGTTTGCGCTGGCTTTCGGAGACTCTTATTTTGTTAACGCAGGCGCGATGGAGCAGCACTTTTATTGTGAAGACAGGAAGTGCGATCAGTCTTTAGACCTTTGACGGGAAGTACGGTTGAAATAAAAAGTGTCTTTTTTCCTTTACACTTTTGATTGATTGATTGAAACTTTTATTAGTAGATTGCACAGTACAGTACATATTCCGTACAATTGACCACTAAATGGTAACACCCCAATAAGTTTTTTAACTTGTTTAAGTCGGGTCATGTGACCGCCTGGCTCTGTTTGATTGGTCCAACGTCACTAGTGACTGCATGTGATTGGTGAAACGCAGGCATGCGCAGATCCTACTTTGAATCTCTGTCATAAACCAAAACAAACATTAATAGAGCGATAAAAAAAAAAGTAGCGAGTTAAAAGTAGCGTTTCTTCTCTATAAATATACTCAAGTAAAAGTAAAAGTATGTTGCATAAAAACTACTCATAGAAGTACAATTTATCCTAAAAGTTACTCAAGTAAATGTAACGGAGTAAATGTAGCGCGTTACTACCCATCTCTGTATATATATATATATTGTTGTCGTGGAACTTGCTGACAACTTGTTACTTCTCGGCTGCAGGGTGGTGACGGAGACCTGCTATCCATACCGGCCCCCGCAGCACACGCCGGCAGAGGTGGGCCGCTGCATGATGCAGAGTCGCTCGGTGGGCCGGGGCAAGAGGCAGGCCACGCAACGCTGCCCCAACGTGCACATCTACCACAACGACATCTACCAGTCCACGCCGCCTTATAGGCTCTCGTCCAACGTAAGTACTACATATCGACTTGTCATCCCATTCTCGTGTTCAAATCCTCCCCTTTTAGGATGGTCACTTCAATATTGAAAAATTATAAAATCAATACAAATTAAGAAAAAATATATATACACATAAATATGTATGTGTGTATATACACTATATTGCCAAACTTATAAGGCCACCCATCCAAATGATGAGAAACAGGTGTCCTAATCACTTGGCCCGGCCACAGGTGTATCAAATCAAACATTTGGGTATGGAGACTGTTTCTACAAACATTTGTGAAAGAATGGGCCGCTCTCAGGAGATCAGTGATTTCCAGCGTGGAACTGTCATCAATCAATCAATCAATCAATGTTTATTTATATAGCCCTAAATCACAAATGTCTCAAAGGACTGTACAAACCATTATGACTACGACATCCTCGGAAGAACCCACAAAAGGGCAAGGAAAACTCACACCCAGTGGGCAGGGAGAATTCACATCCAGTGGGACGCCAGTGACAATGCTGACTATGAGAAACCTTGGAGAGGACCTCAGAAGTGGGCAACCCCCCCCCCCCCCCCCCCCCCCCCCCCCTAGGGGACCGAAAGCAATGGATGTCGAGCGGGTCTAACATGATACTGTGAAAGTTCAATCCATAGTGGCTCCAACACAGCCGCGAGAGTTCAGTTCAAAGCGGATCCAAGACAGCAGCGAGAGTCCCGTCCACAGGAAACCATTCCAAGCGGAGGCGGATCAGCAGCGTAGAGATGTCCCCAACCGATACACAGGCGTGCGGTCCATCCTGGGTCCCGACGAGCGGTCCATCCTGGGTTTCGACTCTGGACAGCCAGTACTTCATCCATGGTCATCGGACCGGACCCCCTCCACAAGGGAGAGGGGGACAGAGGAGAAAAAGAAAAGAAGCGGCAGATCAACTGGTTTAAAAAGGAGGTATATTTAAAGGCTAGAGTATACAAATGAGTTTTAAAGTGAGGCTTAAATGCTTCTACTGAGGTGGCATCTCGAACTGTTACCGGAAGCGCATTCCAGAGTACTGGAGCCCGAACAGAAAACGCTCTCTAGCCCGCAGACTTTTTTTTGGCTTTAGGAATCACTAATAAGCTGGAGTCCTTTGAACGCAGATTTCTTGCCGGGACATATGGTACAATACAATCGGCAAGATAGGATGGAGCTAGACCGTGTGGTATTTTATACATAAGTAGTAAAACCTTAAAGTCACATCTTAAGTGCACAGGAAGCCAGTGCAGGTGAGCCAGTACAGGCGTAATGTGATCAAACTTTCTTGTTCTTGTCAAAAGTCTAGCAGCCACATTTTGTACCAACTGTAATCAGACATGGGGAGACCCGAAAATAATACGTTACAGTAATCGAGACGAGACGTAACAAATGAGTTTTAAGATGAGACTTAAATGCTTCTACTGAGGTAGCATTTCAAACTGTTACCGGGAGGGCATTCCAGAGTACTGGAGCCCTAATAGAAAACGCTCTCTAGCCCGCAGACTTTTTTTTAGGCTCTGGGAATCACTAATAGTTGAATAGAAGAGCAAAAAGGTGACATGGAATGACAAAATGTTGCAGTGTTAGTCTTATTGACTCAACATTTTTCGTCTTCGTTATTGTTAACTACCTATTTCCCCCTGACTAAAATAGGACGATAACGAATCACAGTGCAAGCGCAGTAAAAATCGTGTAAAAGTACCAGCTCTTCATCAAAAGGCTATCTTGTATTTCCTCTGGTTAGATGTGCAGTGTGTATATGATGATGGTTCCCATGTGAGAACGGGGAGCCACCACGTCAAAACATCCATTCATGCAGAAAAGTCTCAGGGCCGCTTCCTTTTTAGGCAAAAAAGCCCGGACTTGCATCCGTCTGCTCCTAAAGCACATCCTTGTCATGTCAAGTCAATAAGCCAGGCAGCAATAATCAATCCGCTTCTGTTTTTCTTGCCTCCTCGATGTACGTGTCGTCTCTCAGGAGGAGGAGATTATGAAGGAGATTATGGACAACGGCCCCGTGCAAGGTAAGATCATTTGTTGTTATGAACCACCTTCATTATTTACTTTAATGATGTCATGGTTCACCCTTTTCAAATCTCTCGTCAACTCTGAACCCCGTCAACTTCCTTAGCCTCACAGTCTGGTGCCCACCTGTGTGTGGGTGTGTGTGTGTGTGGGTGTGTGTGTGTGTGTGTGTGTGTGTGTGTGTGTGTGTGTGTGTGTGTGTGTGTGTGTGTGTGTGTGTGTGTGAGTGATACGGCAGCCTCATTGCTTTATTGTTGAGAACTCCAGGAAGACATCTTGGCATCATGACAAGTTTCCTTTTTAGCCTTTGAATTTCTAACACAAAGAAATGTGAGGTGTGTGTGTTTGTTTAATGACCCATTGTGTGTTTTATGTTGGGATATGTGGCGGGGTGGTGTCCTAATAGTTCCCCAAAGAGGGAATTTCTTTTGTCGGGCATGTGTGTTGGAATATGAGGGTCACGCTCGTGTACAAACACACACACAAAATTGATGTGACTCATTGCGAAACTGGAATTTGTGCCTGGTGGAATTAGGAAATCACCTGTTTTTAACGCGAAAACCCCATGTTAAATTATGTGATTTTGTGTGTGTGTGTGTGTGTGTGCGTGCGTGTGTGTGTGTGTGTGTGTGTATGTGTGTGTGTGTATGTGTGTGTGTGTGTGTGTGTGTGTGTGTGTGTGTGTGTGTGTGTGTGTGTGTGTGTGTGTGTGTGTGTGTGTGTGTGTGTGTGTGTGTGTGTTTCATTATGATGAGGATTCTCCAAAAGAGTACATTTTTTTAGTGAGACATTTGGAAAAGTATTAAAATTGCGGCAATTTTTTAAGCCACATTTTATTGGACCACACACTCACATACACACACATGCACACACACACATGCACACATGCACACATACAGACAAATACACACAGGTGGAACTCTGAGGTATTTGTTGTCCTAGAAGTTATAGATTGACAACATAAGGAAACAAACTAGTTCAGCAATGCTAATGAATGCACCATTACAGTCAAAGTGTATCAACATGTGTTACTGTATGTGTTATTAACATGTTATTGGTATATTATTGTGTTATTAGCATGTTATGATATGTTATGTGTTATTAACATGTGTTATTGGTGTTTTATTATGTGTTATTGATATGTTGTGTTAACATGCATTGTTGATATGTTGTGTTACCAATATGTGTTATTAATACGTGTTATTAATATTAGTCACATGTTTCATTATTGTGTTACTAATATTAATTAACATGTGTTACTAGCAAGTGTAAAATATGATTCATGTAATATTAATAACATGTGTTGTGTTAACATGTTATTAACATTGTTAATATGTATTAACAATTCTTAACATTATTAATATTTATTAATGTGTGAACATGTGTTATTAACATTTTTAAGATGTATCAATGTGTTATCAACATGTTAACGTGTTATTAACAGTATTCATATTTTTTAATATGTTAACATGTGTTAACATGTCTTATTAATATTATTAATATGTTTTAGTGTGTTATTAACATGTGTAATTAACATGTGTTAACATGTTTTTATTAACGTGTCTTATCAACATGTGTTCTTAAAACATTCGGCGACATGTTTTATCAACATGGGTTATTAAATTGCGTTAACATACATTAGCATGTGTTATTAACGTGTTATAAGCATGTCTTATAAACGTGTCTTATTAACATGTGTTATTAACATACATTAACATTCATTATTAACATGTTTTATTAACATGGGTTATTAAATTGCGTTAACATACATTAGCATGTGTTATTAACGTGTTATAAGCATGTCTTATAAACGTGTCTTATTAACATGTGTTATTAACATACATTAACATTCATTATTAACATGTTTTATTAACATGGGTTATTAAATTGCATTAACATACATTAGCATGTGTTATTAATGTGTTATAAGCATGTCTTATAAACGTGTCTTATTAACACGTGTTATTAACATACATTAACATTCATTATTAACATGTTTTATTAACATGGGTTATTAAATTGCGTTAACATACATTAGCATGTGTTATTAACGTGTTATAAGCATGTCTTATAAACGTGTCTTATTAACATGTGTTATTAACACACATTAACATTCATTATTAACATGTTTTATCAACATGGGTTATAAAATTGCGTTAACATACATTAGCATGTGTTATTAACGTGTTATAAGCATGTCTTATAAACGTGTCTTATTAACATGTGTTATTAACATACATTAACATTCATTATTAACATGTTTTATTAACATGGGTTATTAAATTGCGTTAACATACATTAGCATGTGTTATTAATGTGTTATAAGCATGTCTTATAAACGTGTCTTATTAACATGTGTTATTAACACACATTAACATTCATTATTAACATGGGTTATTAAATTGCGTTAACAAACATTAGCATGTGTTATTAACGTGTTATAAGCATGTCTTGTAAACGTGTCTTATTAACATGTGTTATTAACATACATTAACATTCATTATTAACATGTTTTATTAACATGGGTTATTAAATTGCGTTAACATACATTAGCATGTGTTATTAACGTGTTATAAGCATGTCTTATAAACGTGTCTTATTAACATGTTATTAACATACATTAACATTCATCATTAACATGTTTTATTAACATGGGTTATTAAATTGCGTTAACATACATTAGCATGTGTTATTAACGTGTTATAAGCATGTCTTATAAACGTGTCTTATTAACATGTGTTATTGACATACATTAACATTCATTATTAACATGTTTTATTAACATGGGTTATTAAATTGCGTTAACATACATTACCATGTGTTATTAACGTGTTATAAGCATGTCTTATAAACGTGTCTTATTAACATGTGTTATTAACATACATTAACATTCATTATTAACATGTTTTATTAACATGGGTTATTAAATTGCGTTAACATACATTAGCATGTGTTATTAACGTGTTATAAGCATGCCTTATAAACGTGTCTTATTAACATGTGTTATTAACATACATTAACATTCATTATTAACATGTTTTATTAACATGGGTTATTAAATTGCGTTAACATACATTAGCATGTGTTATTAACGTGTTATAAGCACGTCTTATTAACATGTGTTATTAACATACATTAACATTCATTATTAACATGTTTTATTAACATGGGTTATTAAATTGCGTTAACATACATTAGCATGTGTTATTAACGTGTTATAAGCATGTCTTATAAACGTCTTATTAACATGCGTTATTAACATACATTAACATTCATTATTAACATGTTTTATTAACATGGGTTATTAAATTGCGTTAACATACATTAGCATGTGTTATTAACGTGTTATAAGCATGTCTTATAAACATGTCTTATTAACATGTGTTATTAACATACATTAACATGTTTTATTAACATGTGTTATTAACATGTCTAATTAACATGTGTTAACTTGTCTTATTAACGTGTCTTATTAACGTGTTATTAACATACGTTAACATTCAATAACATGATTTATTAACCAGGGTTATTAACATGTGTAATTAACATGTGTTAAGATGCCTTTACACATGTTAGCATGTGTTGTAAACATGTCTGATAAACGTGTCTTATTAACATATGTTATTACTGTGTTATTAATGTGTTGTACCTGTCTAAAGTGATTTTCATGGTTGCAGCAATCATGGAGGTCCATGAGGACTTCTTCGTCTACAAGTCTGGCATCTACAGGCACACGGACGTCAGCTTGACCAAGGCACCGCAGTACCGCAAACACGGCACACACTCCGTCAGGATAACAGGGTACACCTGACACTTTTTATTCCTGCTTGCGCACTTTCAGCACTTCATGTCTTGTCCGCAAACAACACAAGAGAAGGTCAACTCACATCTACTTTCAAGTGGCAAGTCCAACCCTCCAGCTTTGCATGTGGGGCTGCAGGGCTCAGATGGTAGAGCACCCGACCAGAAACAGTGCCTGCTGCTGTGTCCTTGGGCAAGGCACTTCAACCCCCCCAAGTTGTGTTGCAGTTACTTACGCAACCGGGTTGTGTTGCAGATATTTACACAACCGTGTTGTTGCAGATATTTACACAACCGTCTTGTGTTGCAGATATTTACACAACCATGTTGTGTTGCAGATATTTACACATCCATATTGTTTTGCGTATATTTTCACATCCGTGTTGTGTTGCAGATATTTACACAACCGTGTTGTGTTGCAGATATTTACACATCCATATTGTTCTGCGTATATTTTCACATCCGTGTTGTGTTGCAGATATTTACACATCCATATTGTTTTGCATATATTTTCACATCCGTGTTGTGTTGCAGATATTTACACAACCGTGTTGTGTTGCAGATATTTACACATCCATATTGTTCTGCGTATATTTTCACATCCGTGTTGTGTTGCAGATATTTACACATCCATATTGTTTTGCATATATTTTCACATCTGTGTTGTGTTGCAGATATTTACACAACCGTGTTGTGTTGCAGATATTTACACAACCGTGTTGGTTGCAGATATTTACACAACCATGTTGGTTGCAGATATTTACACAACCGTGTTGTGTTGCAGATATTTACACAACCGTGTTGGTTGCAGATATTTACACAACCGTGTTGTGTTGCAGATATTTACACAACCATGTTGGTTGCAGATATTTACACAACCGTGTTGTGTTGCAGATATTTACACAACCGTGTTGGTTGCAGATATTTACACAACCGTGTTGTGTTGCAGATATTTACACAACCGTGTTGTGCTGCTGATATTTACAAACCGTGTTGTGTTGCAGATATTTACACAACCGTGTTGAGTTGCAGTTACTTACACAACCGTGTTGTGCTGCAGATATTTACACAACTGTGTTGTGCTGCAGATATTTACACAACCATCTTGTGTTGCATATATTTTCACAACCGTGTTGTGTTGCATATATTTTCACAACCATGTTGTGTTGCATATATCTTCACAACCATGTTGTGTTGCATATATTTTCACAACCGTGTTGTGTTGCAGATATTTACACAACCTTATGTGTTGCAGATATTTACACAACCGTCTTATTTTGCAGATATTTACACAACTGTGTTGCATTGCAGATATTTACACAACCGTGTTGTGTTACAAATATTTACACAAACGTGTTGTGTTGCAGATATTTGCACAACCTTATGTGTTTCAGATATTTACACAACCGTGTTGTTGCAGATATTTACACAACCATATTGTTTTGCACATATTTTCACATCCGTGTTGTGTTGCAGATACTTACACAACCGTGTTGTGTTGTAGATATTTACACATCCATATTGTTTTGCATATATTTTCACATCCGTGTTGTGTTGCAGATATTTACTCAACCGTGTTGTTGCAGATATTTACACAACCGTCTTGTGTTGCAGATATTTACACAACCATGTTGTGTTGCAGATATTTACACATCCATATTGTTTTGCGTATATTTTCACATCCGTGTTGTGTTGCAGATATTTACACAACCATGTTGTGTTGCAGATATTTACACATCCATATTGTTTTGCATACATTTTCACATCTGTGTTGTGTTGCAGATATTTACACAACCGTGTTGAGTTGCAGTTACTTACACAACCGTGTTGTGCTGCAGATATTTACACAACCGTGTTGAGTTGCAGTTACTTACACAACCGTGTTGTGCTGCAGATATTTACACAACCGTGTTGAGTTGCAGTTACTTACACAACCGTGTTGTGCTGCAGATATTTACACAACCGTGTTGAGTTGCAGTTACTTTCACAACCGTGTTGTGCTGCAGATATTTACACAACCATGTTGTGCTGCAGATATTTACACAACTATATTGTGTCGCATATATTTTCACAACCATCTTGTGTTGCATATATTTTCACAACCGTGTTGTGTTGCAGATATTTACACAACCATATTGTGTTATATATATTTTACAACCATGTTGTGTTGCATATATTTTCACAACCGTGTTGTGTTGCAGATATTTACACAACCTTATGTGTTGCAGATATTTACACAACCATGTGTGTTGCAGATATTTACACAACCGTCTTATGTTGCAGATATTTACACAACCGTGTTGCGTTGCAGACATTCACACAACCGTGTTGCGTTGCAGATATTTACACAACCATGCTGTGTTACAAATATTTACACAACCGTGTTGTGTTGCAGATACTTACACAACTACACAACTGTGTTGTTTTACAAATATGTACACAACCGTATTGTGTTGCAGATATTTACACAACTGTGTTGTGTTGCAGATCTCTACACAATACTGTTGTGTAACAGATATTTACACAACTGTGTTGTGTTGCAAGTATTTACAAACCCTGTTTCCATATGAGTTGGGAAATTATGTTGGATGTAAATATTAATAAAATACATCCATCCATCCATTTTCTACCGCTTATTCCCTTTTTGGGGTCGCGGGGGGCGCTGGCGCCTATCTTAGCTACAATGGGGCGGAAGGCGGGGTACACCCTGGACAAGTCGCCACCTCATCGCAGGGCCAACACAGATAGACAGACAACATTCACACTCACATTCACACACTAGGGCCAATTTAGTGTTGCCAATCAACCTATCCCCAGGTGCATGTCTTTGGAAGTGGGAAGAAGCCGGAGTACCCGGAGGGAACCCACGCATTCATGGGGAGAACATGCAAACTCCACACAGAAAGATCCCGAGCCTGGATTTGAACCCAGGACTGTAGGACCTTCGATTTGATAATCCTTTTCAACCCATATTCAGTTGAATGCACTACAAAGACAACATATTTGATGTTCAAACTCATAAACTTTATCTTTTTTTGCAAACAATAATTAACTTAGAATTTCATGGCTGCACCACGTGCCAAAGTAGTTGGGAAAGGGCATGTTCACCACTGTGTTACATCACCTTTTCTTTTAACAACACTCAATAAACGTTTGGGAACTGAGGAAACTAATTGTTGAAGCTTTGAAAGTGGAATTCTTCCCCATTCTTGTTTTATGTAGAGCTTCAGTCCTTCAACAGTCCGGGGTTTCCGCTGTCGTATTTTACGCTTCATAATGCGCCACACATTTTCGATGGGAGACAGGTCTGGACTGCAGCTGGGCCAGGAAAGTACCCGCACTCTTTTTTTACGAAGTCACGCTGTTGTAACACGTGCTGAATGTGGCTTGGCATTGTCTTACTGAAATAAGCAGGGGCGTCCGTGAAAAAGACGGCGCTTAAATGGCAGCATATGTTGTTCCAAAACCTGTATGCACCTTTCACTATTAATGGTGCCTTCACAGATGTGTAAGTTACCCATGCCTTGGGCACTAATGCACCCCCATACCATCACAGATGCTGGATTTTCAACTTTGCGTCGATAACAGTCTGGATGGTTCGCTTCCCCTTTGGTCCGGATGACACGATGTCGAATATTTCCATAAACAATTGGAAATGTGAACTCGTCAGACCACAGAACACTTTTCCACTTTGCATCAGTCCATCTTAGATGATCTCAGGCCCAGAGAAGCCGGCGGCGTTTCTGGATGTTGTTGATAAATGGCTTTCGCTTTGCATAGTAGAGCTCTAATTTGCACTTACAGATGTAGGGACAAACTGTATTTAGTGACAGTGGTTATCTGAAGTGTTCCTGAGCCCATGTGGTGATATCCTTTAGAGATTGATGTCGGTTTTGATACAGTGCGGTCTGAGGGATCGAAGGTCACGGTCATTCAATGTTGGTTTCCGGCCATGCCGCTTACGTGGAGTGATTTCTCCAGATTCTCTGAACCTTTTGATGACATTATGGACCGTAGATGTTGAAATCCCTAAATTTCTTGCAATTGCACTTTGAGAAACGTTTTTCTTAAACTGTTTGACTATTTGCTCACGCAGTTGTGGACAAAGGGGTGTACCTCGCCCCATCCTTTCTTGTGAAAGACTGAGCAGTTTTTTGGGAAGCTGTTTTTATACCCAATCATGGCACCCACCTGTTCCAAATTAGCCTGCACACCTGTGGGATGTTCCAAATAAGTGTTTGATGAGCATTCCTCAACTTTATCAGTATTTATTGCCACCTTTCCCAACTTCTTTGTCACGTGGTGCTGGCATCAAATTCTAAACTTAATGATTATTTGCAAAAAAAAAATTTTTTTTATCAGTTTGAACATCAAATATGTTGTTTTTGTAGCGTATTCAACTGAATATGGCTTGAAAATGATTTGCAAATCATTGTATTCTGTTTATATTTATATCGAACACAATTTCCCAACTCATGGAAACGGGGTTTGTGTATATATATCCATCCATCCATTTTCTACCGCTTATTCCCTTTCGGGGTCGCGGGGGGCACTGGCGCCTATCTCAGCTACAATCGGGCGGAAGGCGGGGTACACCCTGGACAAGTCGCCACCTCATCACAGGTTCAACACAGATAGACAGACAACATTCACACTCACATTCACACATCCATTTTCTACCGCTTATTCCCTTTCGGGGTCGCGGGGGGCGCTGGCGCCTATCTCAGCTACAATCGGGCGGAAGGCGGGGTACACCCTGGACAAGTCGCCACCTCATCACAGGGCCAACACAGATAGACAGACAACATTCACACTCACATTCACACATCCATTTTCTACCGCTTATTGCCTTTCGGGGTCGTGGGGGGCGCTGGCGCCTATCTCAGCTACAATCGGGCGGAAGGCGGGGTACACCCTGGACAAGTCGCCACCTCATCACAGGGCCAACACAGATAGACAGACAACATTCACACTCACATTCACACATCCATTTTCTACCGCTTATTGCCTTTCGGGGTCGCGGGGGGCGCTGGTGCCTATCTCAGCTACAATCGGGCGGAAGGCGGGGTACACCCTGGACAAGTCGCCACCCCATCACAGGGCCAACACAGATAGACAGACAACATTCACACTCACATTCACACATCCATTTTCTACCGCTTATTCCCTTTCGGGGTCGCGGGGGGCGCTGGCGCCTATCTCAGCTACAATCGGGCGGAAGGCGGGGTACACCCTGGACAAGTCGCCACCTCATCACAGGGCCAACACAGATAGACAGACAACATTCACACTCACATTCACACATCCCTTTTCTACCGCTTATTCCCTTTCGGGGTCGCGGGGGGCGCTGGCGCCTATCTCAGCTACAATCGGGCGGAAGGCGCGGTACACCCTGGACAAGTCGCCACCTCATCACAGGGCCAACACAGATAGACAGACAACATTCACACTCACATTCACACATCCATTTTCTACCGCTTATTCCCTTTCGGGGTCGCGGGGGGCGCTGGCGCCTATCTCAGCTACAATCGGGCGGAAGGCGGGGTACACCCTGGACAAGTCGCCACCTCATCACAGGGCCAACACAGATAGACAGACAACATTCACACTCACATTCACACACACATATATATATATATATATATATATATATATATATATTTATGGATGGCATATATATATATATATATATATATTGCCCCCAAGTCAAAAAGTTCAGGCCCAGCTACTTGTGCTTGTACCAAAGATGGAAAGCGGGCACTAAGGGGTCTTTGGGTCGGGGGGGGGCGTTGGGGGTTTAGGGCCAGTGGGCAGTGATCCCCTCGGGGCAATCGGCGTGCTTTCACTGAGCAAATCCCGTCGCACTGGGTCCCTTTAAGCCCGCAGCCTGGGAAAGTTTGCGGAATGATCGCAGAGGTCTGGACAGGACTTTGTCTGGGCTGCTGATCCACGGGCAGAGGGGATCAGCGTCCACCAGGGGGGAAAAGGTCGGCTGCACGGGGTCATGTCCAACATTGTCCCTCAGCCAGCGAGCTGATTGGACGATTGCATTTTGGCAATGTGCACGCGGGGCAGGTGTATACGTGCAACACACACACACACACACACACACACAGAGTGTTGTTTGTGCAGCTGTGAGGAATGTGTGGTCACTGGACTGCAGTGAGCGAGGAAAAAAAAAAAAGTCCTCCATTTGCCAGCGTTCCCCTTTTAAAGGTAAAACATGCGTCTCTCAGGGGACAAAGTTCCTCTGCAAAAACAGGATGGGATGGGAATTGGCTGCACTTGGCAAAGAGCTCTGATGCAATGCATGCTGGGTAAATGATGGATGGTCGCCAACACGTCCTAAAAACACAAACACTTAAAAAAAAAAAAGAAAAAAAAAAAGTACCGTATCTCCTTGAATTGCCGCCGGGGGCGCTAATTAATTTAAAGGGGAACATTATCACAATTTCAAAAGGGTTAAAAACAATAAAAATCAGTTCCCAGTGGCTTGTTCTATTTTTGGAAGTTTTTTTCAAAATGTTACCGGTCCCGGAATATCTATAAATAAAGTTTTAAAGTGCCTTATTTTCGCTAACCTCTTCTCACTCCTGCTCTTACCAAAGGCATGCGGTAAAGGTAAGCATGCGCTGATTAATTTATAACCTCTTCTCACTCCTGCTCTTACCAAAGGCATGCAGTAAAGGTAAGCATGCGCTGATTATTTTAAACCTTCATCTCACTCCGGCTCTTACCAAAGGCATGCGGTAAAGGTAAGCATGCGCTGATTATATTAAACCTTCATCTCACTCCAGCTCTTACCAAAGGCATGCGGTAAAGGTAAGCATGCGCTGATTATATTAAACCTTCATCTCACTCCGGCACTTACCAAAGGCATGCAGTAAAAATTTGAGTGTGATGTAAGGAAACCATCATGAAAAGAACATTTCATTTAAAAAAAAAACGTTATTATGGTCTTACCTTTACTTATAAATGAAGTTCACGGTGGCAGAGGGGTTAGTGTGTCTGCCTCACAATACGAAGGTCCTGCAGTCTTGGGTTCAATCCCGGGCTCGGAATCTTTCTGTGTGGAGTTTGCATGTTCTCCCCGTGAATGCGTGGGTTCCCTGCGGGTACTCCGGCTTCCTCCCACTTCCAAAAACATGCACCTGGGGATAGGTTGATTGGCAACACTAAATTGGCCCTAGTGTGTGAATGTGAGTGTGAATGTTGTCTGTCTATCTGTGTTGGCCCTGCGATGAGGTGGCGACTTGTCCGGGGTGTACCCCGCCTTCCGCCCGATTGTAGCTGAGATAGGCACAAGCGGCCCCCGCGACCCAAAAAGGGAATAAGCGGTAGAAAAATGGATGGATGGGAAGTCCATGCCTGCTCCTTCTGATCAAAAGCATCAATAACTTGTTTATAGAAGTCTTCCTTATCTTTCTTCAGTTTTTAAAGTCTCTCAGTCTCAATGGAGATCTTCCTTTATTACTTCCTGCTTCGATTGAAAGTCCAGTTTAGAAAACTGCTATCAGACCGCTTCTATCAGTTAGTCCGGCTCCTCACGTGCAGGCGACGACAGAATTATCCTTGGCCAACTCCCCGTCCCGTTCTGCTCCGTGGGTGATCTCTTTATCCCACTGCTGCCACCATGAAGTGTTATTGTATAAATAACAAACTGGGTATTTAGGACTGGAACATGTTTTATTTCAGCCCGGTTGCATGCGCTAATTATTTGGCGAAGCGAGTAATTCAAGGCAGGCGCATACTATATACCCGGCAACAATTCAAGGAAATACGGTATGTTTTTCTCCACTTCCTCGTCTATTCCTGTTTTGACGAGGAAAAAGGGTAGTCCCTGCTTTTTTACATGGGAATGATGTAGGAATGTGGCCGAGTGGTGTCCAGCCATAAATACTCCTTCCTGCTGGATGTTGTTGACCCTCATAGGTGGACACATTTATCGCATCGTGTCGTCTTCTCTGCTCTGTGCAGGTGGGGACAGGACACCGCCTTTGATGGAGTGCCCAGGAAGTACTGGGTAAGACACTTTCACATTTGAACATCATGCTAGGTTATCAACATTAGCACAGAGATATGAGTTACATGCTAACAGTTTATTTGAAATCCTGCTCGGTTAGCAACACTAGCATATGTGATTTTAATATTATAACTGGGTTAGAAACACTAGCATAGCTACGTGAGCTACATGCCAACATTACATTTTAATATCATGCTATGTTATCAACATTAGTATGGCTATGCAAGCTACATGCTAACAGTGAATTAAAAAATTGTGTTAGGTTAGCAACACTAACATTAGTGAGCTACATGCTAACATTACATTTTAACATCATGCCAGGTTAGAAACACTAGCGTAACTATGCAAGCGACCTGCTAACATTGCATTTTAATATTATGCAAGGTTAGCAACTATAGCATAGCTATAGAAACTACATGCTAATATTAAAATTTAACATAATGCTAGGTGAGTATCACTAGCATATTTATTTTAGCTACATGTTAGCATTACATTTTAATATGATGCTATGTTATCAACATTAGTATAGCTATGCAAGCTACATGCTAACAGTGAATTTAAAAATCGTGCTAGGTTAGCAACATTAACATTAGTGAGCTACATGCTAACATTACATTTTAATCATGCCAGGTTAGAAACACTAGCGTAACTATGCAAGCGACCTGCTAACATTGCATTTTAATATTATGCAAGGTTAGCAACTATAGCATAGCTATAGAAACTACATGCTAATATTAAAATTTAACATAATGCTAGATGAGCATCACTAGCATATTTATTTTAGCTATGTGTTAGCATTACATTTTAATATCATGCTATGTTATCAACATTAGTATAGCTATGCAAGCTACATGCTAACAGTGAATTTAAAAATCGTGCTAGGTTAGCAACACTAACATTAGTGAGCTACATGCTAACATTACATTTTAACATCATGTCAGGTTAGAAACACTAGCGTAACTATGCAAGCGACCTGCTAACATTGCATTTTAATATTATGCAAGGTTAGCAACTATAGCATAGCTATAGAAACTACATGCTAATATTACAATTTAACATCATGCTAGGTGAGCAACACTAGCATAGCTATGTGAGCTACATGCTAGCATTACATTTTAATATCATGCTATGTTATCAACATTAGTATAGCTATGAAAGCTACATGCTAACAGTAAATTTAAAAATCGTGCTAGGTTAGCAACACTAACATCAGTGAGCTACATGCTAACATTACATTTTAACATCATGCCAGGTTAGAAACACTAGCGTAACTATGCGAGCGACATGCTAACATTGCATTTTAATATTACGCAAGGTTAGAAACTCTAGCATAGCTATAGAAACTACATGCTAATATTAAAATTTAACATAATGCTAGGTGAGCAACACTAGCATAGCTATGTGATCTACATGCTAGCATTACATTTTAACATCATGCCAGATTAGGAAACACTAGCATAGCTATGTGAGCTACACGCTAACATTGTATTTAAAATCATGCAAGGTTAGCAACACTAGCATAGCTACGTGAGCTACATGCTAACTTTGTATTTTAAAAATAATGCTATGTTAGCAACACTAGTCTAGCTATGTGAGCTATTTGCTAACATTACATTTTAACATTACGCCAGATTAGCAACATTAGCATAGCTAATTGAGCTATTTGCTAACATTACATGTTAACATAATGCCAAATTAACAACATTAGCATAGCTATGTGGGCTCTAAGGTAACATTACATTTTAACATTGTGTCATATTACCAACATTAGCACAACAATGTGAGCAATATGCTAACATTACACTTTAACATTGTGTCAGATTAGCAACATTAGCAAAGCTATGTGAGTTATAAGATAACATTGCACTTTAACATTGTGTCAGATTAGCAACATTAGCATTGCTATGTGAGCTACATGCTAACATTGCACTTTAACATTGTGTGAAATTAGCAACATTAGCGGAGCTATGTGAGCTACATGCTAACATTACACTTTAACATTGTGTCAGATTAGCAACATTAGCACAGCTGTGTGAGCTATAAAATAACATTACATTTTAACATTGTGTCAGATTAGCAACATTAGCATTGCTGTGTGAGCTATATGCTAACATTACACTTTAACATTGTGTCAGATTAGCAACATTAGCACAGCTATGTGAGCTATAAAATAACATTACACTTTAACATTGTGTCAGATTAGCAACATTAGCACAGCTATGTGAGCTATATGTGAGCTTTTAACATTGAGCTTTAACATTGTGTCGGATTAGCAACATTAGCATAGCTATGTGAGCTATAAAATAAAATTACATTTTAACATTGTGTCAGATTAGCAACATTAGCACAGCTATGTGAGCTATATGCTAACATTACATTTTAACATTGTGTCGGATTAGCGACATTAGCACAGCTATGTGAGCTATATGTGAGCTTTTAACATTGAGCTTTAACATTGTGTCAGATTAGCAACATTAGCATAGCTATGTGAGCTATAAAATAAAATTACATTTTAACATTGTGTCAGATTAGCAACATTAGCACAGCTATGTGAGCTATATGATAACATTACACTTTAACATTGTGTCAGATTAGCAACATTAGCTCAGCTATGTGAGCTATAAAATAACATTACATTTTAACATTGTGTCAGATTAGCAACATTAGCATTGCTATGTGAGCTATATGCTAACATTACATTTTAACATTGTGTCAGATTAGCAAAATTAGCATTGCTATGTGAGCTATATGCTAACATTACACTTTAACATTGTGTCAGATTAGCAACATTAGCACAGCTATGTGAGCTATATGCTAACATTACACTTTAACATTGTGTCAGATTAGCGACATTAGCACAGCTATGTGAGCTATATCAATCAATCAATCAATCAATGTTTATTTATATAGCCCCAAATCACAAATGTCTCAAAGGACTGCACAAATCATTACGACTACAACATCCTCGGAAGAACCCACAAAAGGGCAAGGAAAACTCACACCTAGTGGGCAGGTAGAATTCACATTCAGTGGGACGCCAGCGACAATGCTGACTATGAGAAACCTTGGAGAGGACCTCAGATGTGGGCAACCCCCCCCCTCTAGGGGACCGAAAGCAATGGATGTCGAGCGGGTCTAACATGATACTGTGAAAGTTCAATCCATAGTGGCTCCAAGACAGCAGTGAGAGTCCCGTCCACAGGAAACCATCTCAAGCGGATCAGCAGCGTAGAGATGTCCCCAACCGATACAGGCGAGCGGTCCATCCTGGGTCCCGACGAGCGGTCCATCCTGGGTCTCGACTCTGGACAGCCAGTACTTCATCCATGGTCATCGGACCGGACCCCCTCCACAAGGGAGGGGGGGACATAGGAGAAAGAAAAGAAGCGGCAGATCAACTGGTCTAAAAAGGAGGTCTATTTAAAGGCTAGAGTATACAGATGAGTTTTAAGATGAGACTTAAATGCTTCTACTGAGGTAGCATCTCAAACTGTTACCGGGAGGGCATTCCAGAGTACTGGAGCCCGAACGGAAAACGCTCTATAGCCCGCAGACTTTTTTTGAGCTCTAGGAATCACTAATAAGCCGGAGTCTTTTGAACGCAGATTTCTTGCCGGGACATACGGTACAATACAATCGGCAAGATAGGCTGGAGCTAGACCGTGTAGTATTTTATACGTAAGTAGTAAAACCTTAAAGTCACATCTTAAGTGCACAGGAAGCCAGTGCAGGTGAGCCAGTACAGGTATATATGTATGTATATATGTATATAAAGGTATATACAGTACAGGCGTAATGTGATCAAACTTTCTTGTTCTTGTCAAAAGTCTAGCAGCCGCATTTTGTACCAACTGTAATCTTTTAATGCTAGACATGGGGAGACCCGAAAATAATACGTTACAGTAATCGAGACGAGACGTAACAAACGCATGGATAATGATCTCGGCGTCTTTAGTGGACAAAATGGAGCGAATTTTAGCGATATTACGGAGATGAAAGAAGGCCGTTTTAGTAACGCTTTTAATGTGTGACTCAAAGGAGAGAGTTGGGTCGAAGATAATACCCAGATTTTTTACAGAGTCACCTTGTTTTATTATTTGGTTGTCAAATGTTAAAGTTGTATTATTAAATAGAGGTCGGTGTCTAGCAGGACCGATAATCAGCATTTCCGTTTTTTTGGCATTAAGTTGCAAAAAGTTAGCGGACATCCATTGTTTAATTTCATTAAGACACGCTTCCAACTGACTACAGTCCGGCGTGTTGGTCAGCTTTAGGGGCATGTAAAGTTGGGTGTCATCAGCATAACAGTGAAAGCTAATACCGTATTTGCGTATGATGTCACCTAGCGGCAGCATGTAGATGCTGAAGAGTACAGGGCCAAGGACCGAACCCTGGGGAACTCCACACGTTACCTTAACATAGTCCGAGGTCACACTGTTATAGGAGACGCACTGCATCCTATCAGTAAGATAAGAGTTAAACAATGACAGGGCTGAGTCTGAAATACCAATTCGTATTTTGATACGCTCTAATAAAATATTATGATCGACGGTATCGAAAGCAGCGCTAAGATCGAGGAGCAGCAACATAGATGACGCATCAGAGTCCATCGTTAGCAATAGATCATTAGTCAGTTTTGCGAGGGCTGTCTCAGTCGAGTGATTTGCCCTGAAACCGGATTGAAAGGTTTCACATAGATTGTTAAACGCTAAGTGCTCATTTAGCTGCTCTGCAACAATTTTTTCGAGGATTTTCGAAATAAAGGGAAGGTGAGACACCGGTCGGTAGTTTACCATGAGGTCTGGATCGAGGTTAGGTCTTTTAAGGAGAGGATGAATAACCGCTTTTTTGAATGCAACGGGAACAGTGCCCGAGGAAAGTGATAAGTTTATAATATTTAGCACTGATGGACCTAATAATACAAAAAGCTCCTTGATAAGTTTCCCAGGAAGTGGGTCAAGTAAACATGTTGTTTGTTTTATTCCATTTACACGTTGTAACAATCCTTCTAATGTTATTTCATCAAAACGAGAGAAACTATTTTGGATATTTGCAGTATCCGCCGTATATACAATCGTATCTGTGTTACTATAACCCCGTTGTAGCTGGGACGCATTGTCTTTAATCTCCTTTCTAATAAGTTCAATTTTCTTATTAAAGAACTTCATAAAGTCATCTGCCGAATGGGTGGAGCTACTGGAAGGAGTCCCTTGTTGGGTTAGCGATGCTACTGTACTAAACAAAAATTTTGGATCGTTTTTATTAATGCGGATGAGATTTGAGTAATAATTAGTTTTAGCTAAGGTAAGCATGCGTTTATAAGTTATTAAACTATCACTCCATGCTTGATGGTGCACCTCAAGTTTAGTCGTGCGCCATTTGCGTTCCAGCTTTCTACATAATAATTTCTGAGCTCTAGTTTCTTCAGTAAACCATGGCGTACGCCTTTTTGGAGCCTTTTTTAACTTCAGCGGTGCTATACTATCAATGGTTTCGCGCAGGGCGTTGTTAAAGTTGTTAGTGAGGTTATCAATAGAGCCCACATACTTTGGGAACGGTGCCATTACCGAGGGCAGTAGGTCCGCAAGAGTCGTCGTTGTGGCAGCATTAATGTTGCGGCTGCTATAGCAGTTATTATTATTATTAGCTTGCCGAACATGAGTCTGAACTTCGAATTTTATAAGGTAATGATCGGACATTACTTTAGTATACGGGAGTATCATAACTTTGGAGACGGTGATACCTCTGACAAGCACTAGGTCTATCGTATTACCGCTGCGATGCGTCGGTTCATTTATTATTTGTGTAAGACCACAGCTATCAATTATAGTCTGGAGCGCCACGCACGGTGGGTCCAATGGGGTATTCATATGGATATTAAAGTCCCCCATTATAATTATATTATCGGCGTGCGTCACTAGATCAGCAACAAACTCTGAGAATTCACTAATAAAGTCCGAATAGGGCCCTGGGGGGCGGTAGATAACGGCCAGGCACAGAGGCAGAGGTGTGGCAGACTTCATAGAAAGCACCTCAAACGATTTATATTTATTATTTAAGTTAGGACTAAAGTTAAAATTTTCGTTGTATATTAGTGCGACACCCCCTCCCCTTTTGAGGTGACGGGCAATATGCGCATTCGTATAGTTAGGAGGGGATGCCTCATTTATCGCAAAAAAGTCGTCTGGTTTAAGCCAGGTTTCGCTAAGACCGATGACGTTAAGGTTGTTGTCTCTAATGACCTCATTGACTAATAACGTTTTGGGAGACAAAGATCTGATGTTTAGAAAGCCCATATTATAGGTAGTGGGCTGTTTTAAGGAGTTGTTGATAAAATTATCCGTAGTAGCAATATTAATAATGTTGCGTTTATTATGCGCAGTGTACTTAAAATAATTACGACCATATCTAGGAATTGATATGACGGGAATTTTCAGATTGTCTACTTGGCGCTGCGATAAACTGAACGCATCATAATTTGCCACCTCAGTAGAACGCATGTCTAACTCTGACGAAGTCATAGACACAGTAGAAAAAACATTTTGTGAGTTGTGTATTATTCTACGAAAATTGCTATGTGTACAGGGATCATCCAGCCTGGCGCTGGCTAGCTCTAACTTAACTGACTCCATACCCAGGCTAGCAGGCTCTGTAATTGCCTGTGACCGGGCTTGCTCTAGTGCAGTTAGTCAAATGTGGCTCAATGCGAAGTCTATGTTCCGAGACAAGAGGATAGCGCCTTCCTGGTTAGGGTGAAGGCCGTCTCTCCTCAGCAAGCCAGGTTTGCCCCAGAAAGAGGGCCAATTATCAATAAACGTAAATCCCTGCTGTCTGCAGAAGCTATCCAGCCACCTGTTAAGAGAGACTAATCTGCTATATCTCTCATCATTGCCTCTCCCAGGCAGGGGGCCAGAGACAATTACTCGATGCCTGGACATCTTTCTGGCGAGATTACAAGCCCTGGCTATGTTTCTCTTTGTAATCTCTGATTGTCTCATCCTAACGTCATGCTAACATTACACTTTAACATTGTGTCGGATTAGCAACATTAGCACAGCTATGTGAGCTATAAAATAACATTACACTTTAACATTGTGTCAGATTAGCAACATTAGCACAGCTATGTGAGCTATATGCTAACATTACATTTTAACATTGTGTCAGATTAGCCACATTAGCACAGCTATGTGAGCTATATGCTAACATTACACTTTAACATTGTGTCAGATTAGCAACATTAGCATAGCTATGTGAGCTATAAAATAACATTACATTTTAACATTGTGTCAGATTAGCAACATTAGCATAGCTATGTGTGCTATAAAATAACATTACATTTTAACATTGTGTCAGATTAGCAACATTAGCTCAGCTACGTGAGATATAAAATAACATTACATTTTAACATTGTGTCAGATTAGCAACATTAGCATTGCTATGTGAGCTATATGCTAACATTACATTTTAACATTGTGTCAGATTAGCAACATTAGCATTGCTATGTGAGCTATATGCTAACATTACACTTTAACATTGTGTCAGATTAGCCACATTAGCACAGCTATGTGAGCTATATGCTAACATTACACTTTAACATTGTGTCAGATTAGCAACATTAGCATAGCTATGTGAGCTATAAAATAAAATTACATTTTAACATTGTGTCAGATGAGCAACATTAGCAAAGCTATGTGTGCTATAAAATAACATTACATTTTAACATTGTGTCAGATTAGCAATATTAGCATTGCTATGTGAGCTATATGCTAACAATACATTTTAACATTGTGTCAGATTAGCAACAGTAGCGCAGCTATATAAACTACATGCTAACATAACATTTTACATCGTGCTAGGTTAGCAACATTAGCATTGCTCTATGAGCTACATCCAAACATAACATTTTACATCGCGCTAGGTTAGCATATTTGCAGCAGAAAAACAGGGTCAAGCATACAAGTCCCATGTCTGTAACTGACTGGCGGATAGTCTGCGTCATTTTAAGACCTGTAGCGAAGCGTGGGGAAGGCAGGGTTGTTTTCCTAACATGAAAAGTGAGTGTTTGAGCGCCTGTTTGATTAAAAAATATAATTTTTGATGTTCATGCATCACTTTAAGCCCCTCCATGTTGTCACCCCCCCCCCCCCCCTCAGATTGCTGCCAACTCCTGGGGGAAGAATTGGGGTGAGGAGGGTTACTTCCGTATCGCCCGCGGGGACAACGAGTGCGAGATCGAGACCTTTGTGATCGGCGTGTGGGGCCGTATCGCCATGGAGGACATGCACCACCACCACCATCGCCGCCGCCGCCGCCACATTTAGACGCCAGACAGGAAGAAGGCCGCCAACCTCACAGGAGCATCTGGACTTTGAAGGTGGGCGGAGCCACTGCAGTCTGAGGCCACTCCCACCTCGTCACGCCACAAAGAAGGAAGCGCAGCTCTGATGAAGCCAGGTGAGGCAGCTCAGGTACCAAAGTCTTCCAAAGGTTCCAGAAAGTCCCCGTGCCACCACAGACCCTTTGGGGACCAGAGAGAACGTGACGCAAGGACACTTCCTGTACCACCATCTTGTCACAACTACTTCCTGTTCCACCATCTTGTCGCAACTACTTCGTGTTCCACCATCTTGTCACAACTACTTCCTGTTCCACCATCTTGTCACGACTATTTCCTGTACCACCATCTTGTCAGGACTACTTTCTGTAAAGCCACCATTTTGTCACTACTACTTCCTGTAACGCCACCATTTTGTCAGGACTACTTCCTGTAAAGCCACCATCTTTTCAGGACTACTTCCTGTAACACAACCATTTTGTCAAGACTACTTCCTGTTCCACTACCTTGTCAAAACTACTTCCTGTAATGCCACTATTTTGTCAGGACTACTTCCTGTACCACCACCTTGTCAGAACTACTTCCTGTAACGCCACCATATTGTCAGGACTACTTACCCTACCACTACCTTGTCAGAACTACTTCCTGTAACGCCACCATTTTGTCAGGACTATTTCTTCTACCACCATCTTGTCAGGACTACTTCTTGTAAAACCACCATCTTGTCAGGACTACTTCTTGTAAAGCCACCACCTTGTCAGGACTACTTCCTGTAACATCATCATTTTGTCAGGATTACTTCCTCAAACGCCACCATCTTGTTAGAACTACTTCCCGTAAAGCCACATTCTAGTCAGGACTACTTCCTGTACCACCATTTTGTCAGAACTACTTCCAGTTGCACCACCATTTTGTCAGGGCTACTTCTTGAAATGCCCCCATTTTGCCAAGATTACTTCCTGAAACGCCACCATTTTGTCAGGACTACTTCCTGAAACGCCACCATTTTGTCAGGACTACTTCCTGAAATGCCACCATTTTGTCAGGACTACTTCCTGAAATGCCCCCATTTTGTCACGATTACTTCCTGAAATGCCACCATTTTGTCAGGACTACTTCCCGTAAAGCCACCATCTTGTCAGGACTACTTCCTGTAACGCAACCATTTTGTCAGGACTACTTCCTGTAACGCAACCATTTTGTCAGGACTACTTCCTGTAATGCCACCATTTTGTCAGGACTACTTCCTGTAATGCCACCATTTTGCAGGACTACTTCCTGTACCACTACCTTGTCAGAACTACTTCCTGTAACGCCACCATATTGTCAGGACTACTTACCCTACCACTACCTTGTCAGCACTACTTCCTGTACCACTACCTTGTCAGAACTACTTCCTGTAATGCGACCATTTTGTCAAGACTACTTCCTCTACCACCATCTTGTCAAGACTACTTCTTGTAAAGCCACCATCTTGTCAAAACTACTTCCTGTAACACTGCCCTCTTGTCAGAACTACTTCCTGTAACGCCGCCATCTTGTCAGAACTACTTCCTGTATAATGTACTATAACGTGGAAGAACATTAAGCGCTCATTACTTCTACCCTTTACATGTACATCATAATCCAAGCTTCAAAGTTATGTTTTGTATATTTGACTAACTTTATTTTGATACTTTCTTCACATGTTGCTGCTCCTGCCAGACTCCAACCAAAGATATTTATCAGTCATAAAACAATTAAAATAAATATATATTAGTCATAGAAGAAAAGACACAATACAGCACACTTTTATTCCAACTTATTTATTTCTCACACTGCTGGACAAAGGAGCCACTGTAATGTTAGCATGTTTCACCACTTCACCATAACAAACATCTAATGTACATACATTATTTATTACATGTATGATAGCATGTCTTATATGTACAAACCCCGTTTCCATATGAGTTGGGAAATTGTGTTAGATGTAAATATAAACAGAATACAATGATTTGCAAATCCTTTTCAACCCATACTCAGTTGAATATGTTACAAAGACACCATATTTAAAGTAACAAACTTTTTTTTTGTTTGTGCAAATAATCATTAACTTTAGAATTTGATGCCAGCAACACGTGACAAAGAAGTTGGGAAAGGGGGCAATAAATACTGATAAAGTGGAACATCCCACAGGTGTGCAGGCTAATTGGGAACAGGTGGGTGCCATGATTGGGTATAAAAACAGCTTCCCAAAAAATAGTCAAACAGTTTAAGAACAACGTTTCTCAAAAGTGCAATTGCAAGAAATTTCGGGATTTCAACATAGGTCCATAATATCATCAAAAGGTTCAGAGAATCTGGAGAAATCACTCCACGTAAGCGGCATGGCCGGAAACCAACATTGAATGACCGTGACCTTTGATACCTCGGACGGTACTGTATCAAAAACCGACATCAATCTCTAAAGGATATCACCGCATGGGCTCAGGAACACTTCAGAAAACCACTGTCACTAAATACAGTTTGTCGCTACATCTGTGAGTGCAAGTTAAAGCTCTACTATGCAAAGCGAAAGCCATTTATCAACAACATCCAGAAACGCCGCCAGCTTCTCTGGGCCCGAGATCATCTAAGATGGACTGATGCAAAGTAGAAAAGTGTTCTGTGGTCTGACGAGTCCACATTTCAAATTGTTTTTGGAAATATTCGACATCGTGTCATCCGGACCAAAGGGGAAGCGAACCATCCAGACTGTTATCGACGCAAAGTTCAAAAGCCAGCATCTGTGATGGTATGGGGGTGCATTAGTGCCCAAGGCATGGGGAACTTACACATCTGTGAAGGCACCATTAATGCTGAAAGGTACATACAGGTTTTGGAACAACATATGCTGCCATCTAAGCATCGTCTTTTTCATGGACGCCCCTGCTTATTTCAGCAAGACAATGCCAAGCCACATTCAGCACGTGTTACAACAGCGTGGCTTGGTAAAAAAAAAGTGCGGGTACTTCCCTGGCCCGCCTGCAGTCCAGACCTGTCTCCCATGGAAAATGTGTGGCGCATTATGAAGCGTAAAATGCGACAGCGGAGACCCCGGACTGTTGAAGGACTGAAGCTCTACATAAACCAAGAATGGGAAAAAATTCCACTTTCAAAACTTCAACAATTAGTTTCCTCAGTTCCCAAACATTTATTTAGTGTTGTTAAAAGAAAAGGTGATGTAACACAGTGGTGAACATGCCCTTTCCCAACTACTTTGGCACGTGTTGCAGCCATGAAATTCTAAGTTAATTATTATTTGCAACAACAAAAAATAATGTTTACGAGTTTGAACATCAAATATCTTGTCTTTGTAGTGCATTCAATTGAATATGGGTTGAAAAGGATTGATGTATTCTATTTATATTTACATCAAACGCAATTTCTCAAATGTTAGCATTTCTTATATATGTCTTGGATACACATTTTCAATAGCACCCATAGGGGGCGCCACAAACGTCATTTTTGTCCCACTTCCCTGCCATCATAGACAAACAGCGTATCGGAACAATAGCGTGCGTGCCAAATACTGAGCCCACTTTTAGCTCCACTTCCCCAGGCAAGTATTTCCTCCGACAAATAGCGAGCCCGCCTGCTTACACAAACACTATGATGTCATTCATAACCGTCTGTAACACGTTTATAAACTGTTTATTACCGAGTGGGAGGGGCCTCCAGCGTGGTAACCTGTTGTTACCGCTTTACTTTAATCACACACACACACACACACTGTGAATGACTCCGTCATGACCTCCAGAATGTGCTTTTACTACCTTCAGCTGGTCCTTGAACGCACCGCAAGCTCTCCTCCATTCATCCTATTTATATGAAAGACAAATAAATGATGTATTATATTTTAGTGCTGACCAATAAAAGCCTGAGAAAAGCTGATGGCGGCGTTGCGTTTTTTTCCAAGTTTTGTGTCTTTTTTTTTTTTTTTTAAAGTAGCATAACAGGAGGCGGACCTTGACCTGGCAGTTATGCACAGCTGACGCTGCGTTCAAGGAACGACAAAACATGAGTGTGTGCACTTTTTTTTGTTTTTGTTTTTTTGCTCTTTTCCTGCCTCACGCTCATGTCCACCTTTTTCATTTCTTGCATAATTCTGCAGGAGATTACCCCCCCCCCCCCCCCCTTACCGACCCCCCCACACACAGTGCAAAGGTCAGAGTTCACACAACGGGCTCGAACGGTAACATGAATGAAACGCTAAAACGAGCACGCATGTTGGAAATTGTTCTAATCAAGTAGTCAAAGAAAACTGTCTTTAGGTAAAGGTCACGTTCATAGAAAAGTACGTCAAGAGAGACGCCTGATTCTTTGTTTAATACGAGGTGGGAGGGAGGGAGTAAGCTCAGTTCGGAGGGGGGGCGAGTCAAAGTTGCATGTTAATATAAGAAAAACTAGCCCATGGTTTGTGATACTTGGTGCTGACGAGCAAGTATGCCAACAGTAAAAGTGCGTTGCGAGAATATTAGCATGCTAACAGTTTTTGTTGTATTAGCATGCTGACGTTTTATGCCAGTTTTTTTTTTTTTTATAATTTTGCGTGTTTAAACTTTAAAATCATGGTTTGTAATACTTGGTGCTCTCGAGCAAGTATGCCAAAAGTTAACGTGTGTTGTGAGAATATTAGCATGCTAACAGTTTTTGTTGTATTAGCATGCTGACGTTTTATGCCAGTTTTTTTTTTTTTTAATAATTTTGCGTGTTTAAACTTTAAAATCATGGTTTGTAATACTTGGTGCTCTCAAGCAAGTATGCCAAAAGTTAATGTGTGTTGTGAGAACATTAGCTTGTTAGCATTTTTGCTATATTTTTTTCATATTAGCATGACAACGTTCTATGCTACTTTTTTTTTGCTAAATTTGCATGTTTAATCTTTAAAAAATCATGGTTTTGTGATACTTAGTGCGGTCGAGCAAGTACGCTAACAGTAAAAGTGCGTTGCGAGAATATTAGCATCCTAACATTACCATGCTAACGTTTTATGCTACTTTTTATTTTTGCTAATTTGGCATGTTCAAACTTTAAAATCATGGTTTGTGATAATTGGTGCGATCAAGCAAGTAGGCTAATAGTTAACGTGTGTTGTGAGAACATTAGCTTGTTAAATTTTTTTGCTAGATTTTTTTTATATTACCATGCAAATTTTTTATGCTGTTTTTTTGGTTTTTTTTTGCTAATGTATGTTAAAAGTTAAAGATCATGGTTTGTGATACTTGGTGCTGTCGAGCAAGTATGCCAACAGTAAAAGTGCGTTGCGAGAATATAAGCATGCTAACAGTTTTTGTTAGTTTTTCTTGTATTAGCATGCTGACGTTTTATGCCAGTTTTTTTTTTTTTTTTGATAATTTTGCGTGTTTAAACTTTAAAATCATGGTTTGTAATACTTGGTGCTCTCCAGCAAGTATGCCAAAAGTTAACGTGTGTTGTGAGAACATTATCTTGTTAACATTTTTGCTATATTTTTTCATATTAGCATGACAACGTTCTATGCTACTTTTTTTTTGCTAAATTTGCATGTTTAATCATAAAAAAAATCATGGTTTTGTGATACTTAGTGCGGTCGAGCAATTACGCTAACAGTAAAAGTGCGTTGCGAGAATATTAGCATCCTAACATTACCAGGCTAACGTTTTATGCTACTTTTTATTTTTGCTAATTTGGCCAGTTTAAACTTTAAAATCATGGTTTGTGATAATTTGTGCGATCGAGCAAGTAGGCTAACAGTTAACGTGTGTTGTGAGAACATTAGCTTGTTAAAATTTTTTGCTAGATTTTTCTTATATTACCATCCTAATGTTTTCTGCTGTTTTTTTGGTTTTTTTTGCTAATGTATGTCAAAAGTTAAAGATCACGGTTTGTGATACTTGGTGCTGTCGAGCAAGTATGCCAAGAGTAAAAGTGCGTTGCGAGAATATTAGCATGCTAACAATTTTGTTAGTTTTTCTTGTATTAGCATGCTGATGTTTTATGCCAGTTTTTTGGGGTGGATAATTTTGCGTGTTTAAACTTTAAAATCATGGTTTGTAATTCTTGGTGCTCTCCAGCAAGTATGCCAAAAGTTAACGTGTGTTGTGAGAACCTTAGCTTGTTAACATTTTTGCTATATTTTTTTCATATTAGCATGATAACATTCTATGCTACTTTTTTTTGCTAAATTTCCATGTTTAAACTTAAAAAAAATCATGGTTTTGTGATACTTAGTGCGGTCGAGCAAGTACGCTAACAGTAAAAGTGCGTTGCGAGAATATTAGCATCCTAACATTACCAGGCTAACGTTTTATGCTACTTTTTATTTTTGCTAATTTGGCATGTTTAAACTTTAAAATCATGGTTTGTGATAATTGGTGCGATCGAGCAAGTAGGTTAACAGTTAACGTGTGTTGTGAGAACATTAGCTTGTTAAAATTTTTTGCTAGATTTTTGTGAAGACTCTTCTTCGGCATGGTAATGCCGGTGTAGTTTTCCCGTGGATGCGTCGAAGCAGAACACAGCAAAGGTAAGATATAAGGTATTTAATAACAAAAGTCTATGAACAAAAATACTGGTGTAAAGAGAAAAAGTAAACAAAAGACGCTAGCGTGAAAGCTAGGATAAAACAAGGAAAACTAAAACTTGGTACGAGGACACAAAAGAGTAAACAAAACATTTAGCATGAAAGCTAGACAATAAAGTGGCTTGGCGTGAGAGCTAGCGAGAAAATACATACGAATGATGAGAGTCGTCACTGATGCGCGTGGGCAAATTAGGATCCGAGAATGAGTAAACAGAAAAGGTGAGCTTAAATAGGAGGGTGAAAATTAGTAGCAGGTGTGCGGGGCGAGACTAACAGGTGGACTGATGTGTAACCATAGTGATGGACAAAAACAGGACATAAACGGGTCAGACTGAGAATGAAAAAACAAACACGTGAAGATCTGAGCAGCAGATCGCAACAGTATTCCCCCCCAACAAAAGACAGATACCAGATGTCTTAAAAAACAAACAAAAACTTGAACCCCCTCCCCAAAACCAGAAAGTTCACAAACGAAGGGAGGGCGGAGGGAGGCCACGGTGGAGGGTCGCCAGATCGCATGTCCCCGAATCCACCGAGGACACATCATGTGGCGGCGGCGGGTGGAACGCTGCTGCCGAAAAAGTTTTGGCGGGCGACCTCGAAAAGGCCACATTAGTGGCCGCATCGCAGGATGAGGTGCCCGGCGAGGCGGACGACCCGGGCACGGCCACATCCGTGGCCGACATAGAGGAGGGAGTGTCTGGCGAGGAGGATGACCTCGCAGAGGCCACGCCCGTGATCGACGTGGTGGACGACGCCTCAGCACCGAAATCCCAGCAGGCTTGGAAGCAGCAGACGAGGGTGCGGGGACTGCAGCCAAAGCAGGCCCGAGTGCAGCTGGCGAGGATGATGCGGGTGCTGCAGCCGCAGGAGTCGTCGGAGGCGGCCTGGGAGCCGCAGGAGTCGTCGGAGGCGGCCTGGGAGCCGCAGGAGTCGTCGGAGGCGGCCTGGGAGCCGCAGGAGTCGTCGGAGGCGGCCTGGGAGCCGCAGGAGTCGTCGGAGGCGGCCTGGGAGCCGCAGGAGTCGTGACTGGTGTGAGCTCCAGCCTCATCGTCGGCGCCGGTGTGGGCTCCAGCTTCTTCGTCGGCAGTGCTTGGCGGCGTGGAGCTGGTACCGGCGCTTGTCGAGGAGCTGGCACTGGAGTGGGCTCCAGCCCTGTCGACACAGGTGAAGGTTCCAGCCCCGTCGTCGACGCTGGTGTGGGCTCCAGCCCCGTCGTCGGCGCTGGTGTGGGCTCCAGCCCCGTCGTCGGCGGTGCTTGGCGGCGCGGAGCTGGCACCGGTGCTTGGCGGCACGGAGCTGGCACCGGTACCTGTCGTGGTGCTGGTACCGGAGTGGGCTCCAGCTTAGGAACTGGTGCTAGAGTGGGCTCCAGCCTTGGAGTTCGTGCTGGCGTGAGAACCAGTTTAGAGTCTGAAACTGGCGTGAGAACAAGGCTAGAAACATTTTTTGGTGTGAAAACCAGGCGAGAGTCTAATTCTGGCGTGAAAACCAGGTCAGAGTCATGTGCTGGTGTGAGAACCAGACTGGGAGCAGGTGTCGGCTTCAGCCGAGGAGCAGGTGTCGGCTTCAGCCGAGGAGCAGGTGTCGGCTTCAGCCGAGGAGCAGGTGTCGGCTTCAGCCGAGGAGCAGGTGTCGGCTTCAGCCGAGGAGCAGGTGTCGGCTTCAGCCGAGGAGCAGGTGTCGGCTTCAGCCGAGGAGCAGGTGTCGGCTTCAGCCGAGGAGCAGGAGTCGGCTTCAGCCGAGGAGCAGGAGTCGGCTTCAGCCGAGGAGCAGGAGTCGGCTTCAGCCGAGGAGCAGGCACAGGGGTCTGCCGAGGAGAACTAGGGGACTGGCTGTGAGCAGGACTAGGACTATGATGAGTGATAAGACAAACACTAGGACTCGGGCAAGGACTTGAGAGAGGACCAGGACTTACAATCACACTAGTGCTTTGAGAAGGGCTTGGGCAACGACCAGGACTTACAGTCATACCAGGGCTTGGGCAAGAACTAGGACAAACGGTCAAACTAGGGCTTGGGCAAGGACTGGGACTAACAATCAAACTGGTGCTCGGGCAAGGACTAGGACAAAGACTAGGACTTACAGTAACACTGGGGCTCGGACAAGAACTTGGGTAAGGACTAGGGTTCGGACTAAGACCACGAGGGGAATCAGTACTAATATTACAAAGGCAAGAAACAAGACTCGGGACCGGACTCGAAACAGGACTCGGACTACGGATCAGTCTACGAGTGGAACTAGGACTACGACGACTACGAGAAAGACTAGGACTACAACTAGAATCAGAACGGAAACTCGGACCAGGACTTGGACTACGACTCAGTCTACAAGTCGGTCTACGAGTAGGACTAGAGCATGGGCTACGAAGAAGGCTGGGACTCGAACTCTGAGAGAGACTGACTAAAACTAGAACTAGGGCACAGACGGAACACAGGTGGAGGAGGTCTAAGAGGGCGTGACTTGACCGGGGAGAACACCGGTGGAGGAGGTCTAGGAGGCCGTAGTGGTATAACAGGGGTAAACACCGGTGGTGGAGGTCTAGGAGGCTTAGTAGTAATACTGGCCCTCCCCTCGAGACCCGGATTCCAGACGGGGTCCCGTTGGATAGAGGCTGACCGTAAGGGCGGGCGGTGGGAGGTTTGGAGGAGGGCAGACTCCACCCCATTAGTCTGTATGAGGAGAGGATTGTTCTGAGCAGCAAGAAATTTCTCCTCCAGCTCCAGTTCAATCAAAACTCTCCTGTACCACTCGTCCATCCAGGCAGGACTATATTTTTCTAGGTCAGTTTCAAAATCAGGTGACGTGGGGGTAGGACGTGAAATAGGCTGAGATGTGGGCGGGGCCAAAGTAATGGGAGGCTGATCTTGACAATTAACAATATACTGAGGGTGACTAGAATCAATATAAATGTCCTGATACTGTGTGAAAGTATTATTACTGTCCAAGTCTTTGGAAAATGGCTGAGATATATCGTCCACAATAAAAAAATCTTCTGAAAAAATGTCATCAACAGAGGCCGGTGTTGCGTCACCGGTGGGCGTTCCCCAAATGACGTCATCGCTTGTGTCAGAAAAAGTGTCATGGCAGCTTAAGGAATGATTTGAAAAAAAACAAGCAGGATTACCGGTAATGACGGGTGAATCCTGGACGGGGTGAAACTTGCTGTGTCCATGGGGAGGAATAAGTGGTGCTGGAACATTACTGCCGCGCGGGGGACCTCTCCACTGGACCCCCCGCTTCTTCGGGGCAGCGCGAACGGCTTCGGAGGAGACTTCAGGCCCACAGTCGAGTCTTTCCTGCTCCCAAGCCATGAGCTCCAACCACAACCCTAAGTCGAAGGGTTCCTCCCGTGGTTTCGACGCGGAAAAACGACTTGATGCTCGGATCCTACTGTGAAGACTCTTCTTCGGCATGGTAATGCCGGTGTAGTTTTCCCGTGGATGCGTCGAAGCAGAACACAGCAAAGGTAAGATATAAGGTATTTAATAACAAAAGTCTATGAACAAAAATACTGGTGTAAAGAGAAAAAGTAAACAAAAGACGCTAGCGTGAAAGCTAGGATAAAACAAGGAAAACTAAAACTTGGTACGAGGACACAAAAGAGTAAACAAAACATTTAGCATGAAAGCTAGACAATAAAGTGGCTTGGCGTGAGAGCTAGCGAGAAAATACATACGAATGATGAGAGTCGTCACTGATGCGCGTGGGCAAATTAGGATCCGAGAATGAGTAAACAGAAAAGGTGAGCTTAAATAGGAGGGTGAAAATTAGTAGCAGGTGTGCGGGGCGAGACTAACAGGTGGACTGATGTGTAACCATAGTGATGGACAAAAACAGGAAATAAACGGGTCAGACTGAGAATGAAAAAACAAACACGTGAAGATCTGAGCAGCAGATCGCAACAATTTTTTTTATATTACCATGCTAATGTTTTCTGCAGGTTTTTTGTTTTTTTTTGCTAATGTATGTTAAAAGTTAAAGATCATGGTTTGTGATACTTGGTGCTGTCGAGCAAGTATGCCAACAGTAAAAGTGCGTTGCGAGAATATTAGCATGCTAACAATTTTGTTAGTTTTTCTTGTTTTAGCATGCTGATGTTTTATGCCATTTTTTTTTTTTTGATAATTTTGCGTGTTTAAACTTTAAAATCATGGTTTGTAATTCTTGGTGCTCTCCAGCAAGTATGCCAAAAGTTAACGTGTGTTGTGAGAACCTTAGCTTGTTAACATTTTTGCTATATTTTTTTCATATTAGCATGATAACATTCTATGCTACTTTTTTTTGCTAAATTTCCATGTTTAAACTTTAAAAAAATCATGTTTTTGTGATACTTTGTGCGGTCGAGCAAGTACGCTAACAGTAAAAGTGCGTTGCGAGAATATTAGCATCCTAACATTACCATGCTAACATTTTATGCTACTTTTTATTTTTGCTAATTTGGCATGTTTAAACTTTAAAATCATGGTTTGTGATAATTGGTGCGATCGAGCAAGTAGGCTAATAGTTAACGTGTGTTGTGAGAACATTAGCTTGTTGAATTTTTTTGCTAGATGTTTTTTATATTACCATGCTAATGTTTTATGCTGTTTTTTTGTTTTTTTTTGCTAATGTATGTTAAAAGTTAAAGATCATGGTTTGTGATACTTGGTGCTGTCGAGCAAGTATGCCAACAGTAAAAGCGTGTTGCAAGAATATTAGCATGCTAACAGTTTTTGTTAGTTTTTCTTGTATTAGCATGCTGACGTTTTATGCCAGTTTTTTTTTGGGGATAATTTTGCGTGTTTAAACTTTAAAATCATGGTTTGTAATTCTTGGTGCTCTCCAGCAAGTATGCCAAAAGTTAACGTGTGTTGTGAGAACCTTAGCTTGTTAACATTTTTGCTATATTTTTTTCATATTAGCATGATAACGTTCTATGCTACTTTTTTTTGCTAAATTTGCATGTTTAAACTTTAAAAAATCATGGTTTTGTGATACTTAGTGCGTTGCGAGAACATTAGCATCCTAACATTAGCATGCTAATGTTTTATGCTACTTTTTATTTTTGCTAATTTGGCATGTATCATGGTTTGTGATAATTGGTGCGATCGAGCAAGTAAGCTAACAGTTAACGTGTGTTGTGAGAACATTAGCTTGTTAAATTTTTTGCTGGACTTTTTTTATATTACCATGCTAATGTTTTATGCTGTTTTTTTTTTTTTTTTTTGCTAATGTATGTTAAAACTTAAAGATCATGGTTTGTGATACTTGGTGCTGTCGAGCAAGTATGCCAACAGTAAAAGTGCGTTGCGAGAATATTAGCATGCTAACAGTTTTTGTTAGTTTTTGTTGTATTAGCATGCTGACGTTTTATGCCAGTTTTTTTTTTTAATAATGTTGCGTGTTTAAACTTTAAAATCATGGTTTTGTGATACTTGGTGCTCTCGAGCAAGTATGCCAAAAGTTAACGTGTGTTGTGAGAACATTAGCTTGTTAACATTTTTGCTATATTTTTTTCATATTAGCATGATAACGTTCTATGCTACTTTTTTTTGCTAAATTTGCATGTTTAAACTTTAAAAAATCATGGTTTTGTGATACTTAGTGCGGTCGAGCAAGTACGCCAACAGTAAAAGTGCATTGCGAGAACATTAGCATCCTAACAGTTTTTGCTGGTTTTTCTTATATTAGCATGCTAACGTTTTATGCTACTTTTTATTTTTGCTAATTCGGCATGTATAAACTTTAAAATCATGGTTTGTGATAATTGGTGCGATCGAGCAAGTAGGCTAACAGTTAACGTGTGTTGTGTGAACATTAGCTTGTTAATTTTTTTGCTAGATTTTTTTTTATATTACCATGCTAAT
>NC_084614.1:13350965-13443465 GCF_033978795.1 Nerophis ophidion | reverse complement strand
TAGCAAATTTTGCATGTTTAAACTTAAAAATCATGGCTTGCGATCCTTGGTGCTGTCGAGCAAGTATGCTAACAGTTAACATGCATTGTGAGAACATTAGCATGCTAACATTTTTTGCTAGCTTTTTTTGTTTTAGTATGCTGAAATTTTATGACAGCTTTTTTAACAGCTTCTGCATGTTTAAACTTCAAAATCATGGTTTGTGATATTTGGTGCTGTTGAGCAAGTATGCTAACAGTTAACATGTGTTGTGAGACCATTAGCATGCTAACAGTTTTTGCTAGTTTTTCTTGTATTAGCTCGCGAAAATTTTATGACGCTTTTTTTGTAATTTTGCATGTTTAAACTTAAAAATCATGATTTGTGATCCTTGTGGCTATCGAGCAACTATGCTAACAGTTAACATGTGTTGTGAGAACATTAGCATGCTAACAGTTTTAGCTAGTTTTTCTTATATTAGCTTGCGAAAATTCTATGACAGCTTTTTTGTAATTTTGCATGTTTAAACTTAAAAATCATGATTTGTGATCCTTGGTGCTGTCTAGCAAGTATGCTAACAGTTAATATGCGTTGTGGGAACATTAGCATGCTCACAATTTTTTGCTAGATTTTTTTGTATTAGCATGCTAACGTTTTATGCTAGCTTTTAATGCTAATTTTATATCTTCAAACTTAAAGATAATGGTTTGTGATACTTGGTGCTAACAGTTAACGTGCATTGCGAGAACATTAACATGCAAAAAAATTTTGCTAGATTTTTTTTTTAAATATTAGCATGCTAACATTTTATGCTAGCTTTTAATGCCAATTTCACATTTTCAAACTTAAAGATCATGATTTGTGATAATTGTTGCTAACAGTTAACATGTATTGTGAGAACATTAGCATGCTAAAAAACATTTCTAGCTTTTTTTTTTTAATATTAGCATGCTAACGCTTTATGCTAGCTTTTTATGCCAATTTTGTATGTTTAAATTTAAAGATTATGGTCTGTGAAACTTGGTGCTGTCGAGCAAGTATGCTAACAGTTGACGTGCGTTACGAGAACATTAGCAAGCTAGCAATTATTTCTCTAGCTTTTTTTATATTAACATGCTAACGTTTTTATGCTAGCTTTTTATGCCAATTTTAAATTTTCAAACTTATAGATCGTGGTTTGTGAAACTTGGTGCTGTCCAGCAAGTATGCTAACAGTTAACGTGTGTTGCTAGAACATTAGCATGCTAGCAATTTTTTGCTAGATTTTTTTCTAATATTAGCAGGCTAACGTTTTATGCTAGCTTTTTATGCCAATTTCACATTTTCAAACTTAAAGATCATGGTTTCTGATACTTGTTGCTAACAGTTAACATGTATTGTGAGAACATTAGCATGCTAAAAAAAATTGCTAGCTTTTTTTTAATATTAGCATGCTAACGTTTTATGCTAGCTTTTTATGCTAATTTTACATTTTCAAAGTTAAAGCTCATGGTTTGTGATACTTGGTGCTAGCAGTTATTGTGTATTGTGAGAACATTAGCATGCTAACAATTTTTTGTTAGTTTTTTGTTAGTGTTTTTTTTTTTAAATATTAGAATGCTAACGTTTTATGCTAGCTTTTTATGCCAATTTTACATTTTCAAACTTAAAGATCGTGGTTTGTGATACTTGGTGGTAACAGTTGACGCGCATTGCGAGAGCATTAGTATGCTAACAATTTTTGCTTGATTTTTTTTGTATTAGCATGCTAACATTTCATGCTAGCTTTTTATGCCAATTTTGTATGTTTAAACTTAAAGACCATGGTCTGTGAAACTTGGTGCTGTCGAGAAAATATGCTAACAGTTGACGTGCGCTACGAGAACATTAGCATGCTACCAATTTTTTTCTAGCTTTTTTTTAGCATGCTAACATTTTATGCTATCTTTTTATGCTAATTTTACATTTTTAAACTGAAAGATCATGGTTTCTGATACTTGGTGCTAGCAGTTAACGTGTATTGTGAGAACATTAGCATGCTAACAATTATTTGCTATCTTTTTTTATTATTAGCATGCTAACGTTTTATGCTAGCTTTTTATGCCAATTTTACATTTTCAAACTTAAAGATCGTGGTTTGTGATACTTGGTGGTAACAGTTGACGCGCATTGCGAGAGCATTAGCATGCTAACAATTTTTGCTAGATTTTTTTGTATTAGCATGCTAACGTTTTATGCTAACTTTTTATGCCAATTTTACATTTTCAAACTAAAAGATCATGGTTTCTGATACTTGGTGCTAGCAGTTAACGTATATTGTGAGAACATTAGCATTCTAACAATTATTTGCTAGTTTTTTTATTATTAGCATGCTAACGTTTCATGCTAGCTTTTTATGCCAATTTTACATTTTCAAACTTAAAGATCGTGGTTTGTGATACTTGGTGGTAACAGTTGACGCGCATTTTTGAGAGCATTAGCATGCTAACAATTTTTGCTAGATTTTTTTTTATTAGCATGCCAACGTTTTATGCTAGCTTTTTATGCCAATTTTACATTTTTAAACTGAAAGATCATGGTTTCTGATACTTGGTGCTAGCAGTTAACGTGTATTGTGAGAACATTAGCATGCTAACAATTATTTGCTAGCTTTTTTTTATTATTAGCATGCTAACATTTTATGCTAGCTTTTTATGCCAATTTTACATTTTCAAACTTAAAGATCGTGGTTTGTGATACTTGGTGGTAACAGTTGACGCGCATTTTTGAGACCATTAGCATGCTAACAATTTTTGCTAGATTTTTTTTTATTAGCATGCCAACGTTTTATGCTAGCTTTTTATGCCAATTTTACATTTTTAAACTGAAAGATCCTGGTTTCTGATACTTGGTGCTAGCAGTTAACGTGTATTGTGAAAACATTAGCATGCTAACAATTATTTGCTAGCTTTTTTTTATTATTAGCATGCTAACATTTTATGCTAGCTTTTTATGCCAATTTTACATTTTCAAACTTAAAGATCGTGGTTTGTGATACTTGGTGGTAAAAGTTGACGCGCATTTTTGAGACCATTAGCATGCTAACAATTTTTGCTAGATTTTTTTGTATTAGCATGCTAACGTTTTATGCTAGCTTTTTATGCCAGTTTTATATTTTCGAACTGAAAGATCATGGTTTCTGATACTTGGTGCTAGCAGTTAACGTGTATTGTGAGAACATTAGCATGCTAACAATTATTTGCTAGCTTTTTTTTATTATTAGCATGCTAACATTTTATGCTAGCTTTTTATGCCAATTTTACATTTTCAAACTTAAAGATCGTGGTTTGTGATACTTGGTGGTAACAGTTGATGCGCATTTTTGAGACCATTAGCATGCTAACAGTTTTTGCTAGATTTTTTTGTATTAGCATGCTAACGTTTTATGCTATCTTTTTATGCCAATTTTACATTTTTAAACTAAAAGATCATGGTTTCTGATACTTGGTGCTAACGGTTAACGTGCGTCGCGAGAACATTAGCATGCAAAAAAAAAATATTGCTAGCATTTTTTTAATATTAGCATGCTAACTTTTTATGCTACTTTTTCTTATATACCCGTGCGATGCTTCTCACTTTGGCTGTCAGACATTGCGTGTGGCGAGTGAGCTGCACACTGACTACTCTAAAGTGTCAAGGGGAGACTCACTGGAGGTGAAAAAGAGGATTCCTGCAGCGAAGGAGCGGTTGAACCTCCCGAAGGAGGAGAAGTGAGAGAAGGACGTGAGGCCGGCGATGGCGCCCGTGAAGCAGGCGGCGGCCGCCAGGATCATGAAGGCCTTGGTGGCGGTCCAGTAGGCTGCAAGACGGCGACATCCCGGTCAGACCACATGACCCGCCCACACGCCCGCGGGCGCCTCACCTGTGTTGTTGTCGCCCTGCAGGTGACACTTGCTGGACACGCAGCGGCGCCACAGGCCCTGGTGGGCGGGGCTCCCCGAGGCGCGGTACTGCATCCAGTGGTCGGTGGCGGTGGCGACCACCAGCAGGATGTTGGCCACCACGCCGCAGAAGAGGCCGCCTCCCATCAAACTGTACATTTGCACCTGCACGCCATATCGGTCAGTTCATGTCGCTAACTCAGAAAAGAGCGGCGGATGACAAACGTACGCACTGGCAGGCCACTTGATTAGGTACACCTGCACGATCCAAAAGAAAAGTGCAATAATACAAATGTCAACACGAAATAAAATAATAATTTCAATGAATTAAAAAATACGCTTTTGGCCATTACATTTTTTTAAACTACAAAATAGGATTTATTTATCATATTTGTACACATTTTATAATAACACAAGCATAAATTGGGGTTCAATTATTTGTATTTTTTATTTTTGCACATATTGAAATGAAAAAACAATTACATTGCTTAAAAAGATAAAAAATAGCAATTATTAGATTGTTTCTCTTATAATACCACAAATACAAATATAGAAAATAATTCTGATTATTGAGCTTTAATAGCAATTGTATTTTGTATTTTTACAAAAATTATAATGTAAACAAATGACATTTATTAAAAAGGTAAAAATAACAATTATTACATTATTTCTCTTAGAAATGGTTTAATTTTATTTTTTACCCATATTATGATAAAAATAAATGACATTAGTTAAAAAGATAAAAATAGCAATTATTAAATTATTTTTCTTATACACAAATACAAATACAGAAAATAATTCTGATTATTAGGCTTAATAGCAATTATTTTTATTTATTTTTATTTTTACACACATTATACTAAAAATAAAAATATAGTTAAAATGAGAAAAAATAGCAGTTATTATATTATTTTTCTTATTATTATTTTTTTACAGATTCTAATAATACAAATATAAATATAGAAAATAATTCTGATTATTGAGCTTTAATAGCAATGATTTTTTTATGTATTTGTATTTTTACACAGATTATAATTAAAATAAAATGACATTTATTAAACATATAAAAATAGCTATTATAATATTTTTCTTAGAAAATAAAAAATTGTTTGATATTTTTGCCCATATTTTACTAACACAAATATAAATATAGACCATTATTTTGACTATTTGGCTTTAACAGCAATGATTTTTATTTTATTTTTATTATCATGAAAAAAATAAAATTTCATTAGTTAAACGATAAAAATAGAAATTATTATATTATTTTTCTCAAAAATAAAATTATTTTTTTATTTTTACCCATATTATAATAACACAAATATAAATATAAAAAATAATTCTGATTATTAAGATTCCCAGGTTGGTGAAACGCTCTCCCTGACCACCTCAGGGCACCTCAGACTGTGGATGCTTTTAAAAAAGGCTTAAAAACCCTTCTTTAAAAAAAAAAAAAAAGCCTCTTTATAGATATATGCATACTAGTTCTAGCTATTAGGCTGTTTTAGTTTTCATATTTTGTTTATTTTTATTATCTTTTCATTATTATTATGTTTTAATACACTGTAGCACTTTGAGGTTCTTTGCTCAATGTAAAGTGCTTTTTACAAATAAAATATATTATTATTTTTAGTATTAATAGTAACATCTATTTTTTTGTGTGTGTATTTTTACATACATTATAATGAAAAAAATTACATTGGTTTAAAAGATAAAAATAGCAATTTTTATATTATTGTTCTTACAAAATAAAAAATGTTTTACTCATAACATAAATATAAATATATAGAAAATAATTCTGATTGTTGGGCTTTAATAGCAATGGTTTTTATGTATTTATAATGAGGAATTTACATAATGAGGGAAAAAATGACAATTAAAAAGATGAAAATAGCAATTAATTACTTTTCTTTTTAATTTTACCCATATTATAATACCGCAAATACAAATATAGCAGTTAGGTCTGATTATTGGGGTTTAATCTTTTTTTTTTTTAATTTTGCACAGATTATAATGAAAAATGTATTACATTAGTTAAAAAGATATACATAGCAATTATCATATCCTTTTTCTTAGAAAACAAAAATGTTTTAAATATTTTACTCATATTATAAAAACCCAAATATAAATATAGAAAATAATTCTGATTATTGAGCTTATTATTTATGCGCAAATTATTTTTTTAATCATAAAATAGGATTTCTTTTTTTTTAACAAACACATTAATACAAATTAATTTAAAAAAATGAATATAATAATTCGATACATGTTCAGCTTCAAAAGCAAATATTGCATTATAAAATTTCCGATTATAGTAATCCAAATATACTTTAAAAAATAATTAGTAAATGGCAAATATTACTTTTATTTTTACATTGTAAATTGTTATGAAAAAATTCATTAAAAAATGTAAATAATAAACAAAATAAATGATTGTTCTGCTTTAATAATCATTGTATTTTTTATGTTAGTTGTTTTTGTTTTAAACTAAATATAATAATTTTTTTTTAAGTGTTTATGCTTACCATTATAAAATACTATTTAACATGATTTATATTCAAAAATGGGCAGAAAACTGAAGCCATAATTAAAAAAACACATTCTATCGCAATCTTTGTTAACGTTTCTAGCCCGTGCAGGTGTCCCCAATCAAGTGTCTCCCAAGCTTCGATCAAAGTCCTGGTAAATCACTCCATTTTTTTTTTTTTAATTGATAGTAATCGCAAAGGAAAAGCTGCAAAAGAGACAAAAGTTCCCCCTCACCTTCTTTCTGTTCGCTGCCACAGGACACACAATGTGTGAAGTGCCACCACCCCAAATGTGTCGCTTGTGGCTTTTGTTTGTTTTCTGTTGATGGCAGCACAATCCTTAGCTGGTGGGCGCGCTCGTGCAGGGTCGCTGGCGGGTGTTGTTGATCTCGGGCCACACGGAGGGAGCGCTTGTTTGTTTGTCTGCGGAAGGGCCCGGATGTTGCTGAGACACACACTTTCACATCATCCGTGTGTGTGTGCGTGTGTGTTGATGCAAGTGATGCTCCGACCGCCACCCTTGTGTCCTCATTAGGGAGAGCTGGAGTCTATCCCAGCTGGTTCTTAACCTTGTTGGAGGTACTGAACCCTGACAGTTTCATAAGAGCATTCACCCATTCCTTCTTTAGTGAAAAATAAAATGTTTTTTTTTCTTAATTCAATCTTAATTTAGAAATATTTATCATGAAATTATGTTATTATATTAAAGACATACTAATAAAGGTATATTTTACAAACAGAAAGTTACAGGAATGTACACATGATCCCATGTTTACATCTCATTGTGCAATATGCGAACTAAACGCGATATCAGAAAGGGGTACAAATTATTTCCAAAGCAGGACCCCACCCAGACTTACAGTACTAGGACACAGCTAATGAAAAACGAAATGTTATATTAGAAAAATATTTGATAATAATAATAAAACATTTAACTTGGTGTTTGGGATAGGTTTGCTGCTGGTGTGGCTGCAGTGTGCACGTCTGACCTCGCTCACATGTCCTCCACTGAATGCTCAAGTAGGTTTTGCGTTTGCTCACGCATATGGGAAATTACAGGGAACATTGTTTGGGGGTATCCATATGTGGAGGGAGGTGTGGCCAGCGCGCCTGCAGGAGCAAAGGTCACCGCCTCTGTCTATGGTGCTGAGGACGAGCACGATCGAATGATGATCATCCGCTTGGGATGGTTTCCTGCTGGCTCCGCTGTGAACGGGACTCTCGCTGCTGTGTTGGATCCGCTTTGGACTGGACTCTCGCGACTGTGTTGGATCCATTATGGATTGAACTTTCACAGTATCATGTTAGACCCGCTCGACATCCATTGCTTTCGTCCTCTCCAAGGTTCTTAGTCATCATTGTCACCGACGTCCCACTGGGTGTGAGTTTTCCTTGCCCTTATGTGGGCCTACCGAGGATGTCGTGGTGGTTTGTGTTGTGGTTTGTGCAGCCCTTTGAGACACTAGTGATTTAGGGCTATATAAGTAAACGATTGATTGATTGATTGATTAGTCTATTACCTGACACCTTCTATGTTAGTGACCTCTCTTTGTTTATAATGTTTATTTTCTACATGTTGCTTAATATTTATTATTTTGCTTATTTTTGTCTGGTTTTGTAATTGTTTTGTATCATCCCCTGAGGTGTATGTATATAGATATAATTTTTTTTTTTGTTCTGTTTGTACATCATGAAGTTTTGCACTTGTTGTTTTGTTTTTTTTGGTCAGGTTCAAACACTGATGACATTTATTAAACAGACCAGAAGCAAGGAATGGTGCAGAGACAGGGTTCAAATTGGCTCAAAAGAGGAGAGATGGTTTTTTTGGCCACGCCTCCTCGCCGCCATCTTGGAGCGGGCTCCGGTGTGCCCTGCCTCTCCGTCGGACTGCCGGCTCCGCCTCTTCACAATTACATGCCTCTAATTTTCAGGGTACATAAATGAAGGTGTGTGTTGCTGAGCTTGACCTGGACATAATCTGGACTGGACCTGGTATTAAGAACCCTTTAAACGATCCAATTTCATCGACAACTCGGTGTGGTGAAGGTAAGGTCCTTTTTTTAAAAAGTAAAATAAAATAAGATAAATAAATTAAAAATGTTTTCTGGAATAAAAAAAAGAAAGTAAAACAATTACATAAAAAATAGTAATTAATGAAAATGTTAGTGGACTGGCAGCACACACAATCATGTGTGCTTCAAGGACTGTGTCCCTTGCAGACTGTATTGTTCTATTTATTGATTGATTAAAACTTGTATTAGTAGATTGCACAGTACAGTACATATTCTGTACAATTGACCACTAAATGGTAACACCCCAATAAGTTTTTCTACTTGTTTAAGTCGGGGTCCACCTTCATCAATTCATGGTAAATGAATATTTATTTATTTATTGTTACATTATTATATATACGTTCCATATATCATATATATAATAATATATAAATATTTATATATAAATTCAAATATAAATAGTCTTCCTATGAGGAAGCAGTGCCTGGGGACTATGTGGTGGGCTCTCCTATTTCTGGGGCTGAGGTTGCCGAGGTTGGTAAAAAGCTCCTCGGTGTGGATGAGAACCGCCCGGAGTTCCTTAAGGCTCTGGATGCTGTGGGGCTGTCTTGGTTGACAAGACTCTGCAGAGTTGCGTGGACATCGGGGGCTGGATTGGCAGACCAGGGTGGTGGTCCCTCTCTTTAAGAAGGGGGACCGGAGGGTGTGTTCCAACTATCGTGGGATCACACTCCTCAGCCTTCCTGGTGAGGGCTATTCAGGTGTACTGGAGAGGAGGCTACGCCGGATAGTTGAACCTTGGATCCAGGAGGAACAGTGTGGTTTTGGTCCTGGTCGTGGAACTGTGGACCAGCTCTATACTCTCGGCAGGGTTCTTGAGGGTGCATGGGAGTTTGCCCAACCAGTCTACATGTGCTTTGTGGACTTGGAGAAGGCATTCGACCGTGTCCCTCGGGAAGTCCTGCGGGGAGTGCTCAGAGAGTATGGGTTATCGGACTGTCTGGTTGTGGCGGTCCGCTCCCTGTATGATCAGTGTCAGAGCTTGGTCCGCATTGCTGGCAGTAAGTCGGACCCGTTTCCAGTGAGGGTTGGATTCTGCCAGGGCTGTCCTTTGTCACGCATTCTGTTCATAACTTTTATGGACAGAATTTCTAGGCGCAGAGGGGATCCGGTTTAGTGGCTGCAGGATTAGGTCTCTGCTTTTTGCCGATGATGACAGGGGATGCAAAACAATAACAGTGCAATACGTTTTCATAACATGGTCACTACTGCCTAGTTTCTCTTTTTGTATTCTTATTTTACTGTTATATTATTATTCCCATTGTTGATTTTTATTTTTATTCTTATTGTAATATTTTTTCTATTTTGTTTCCATTTATACCCCCATTATTTACTTTTTAAGTTGATCCCAACTTTGTACACTGCTGCTGGAATTTTCGATTTTCCTGAAGGAATCAATAAAGTACTATCCATCTATCTATCTATCTATCTATCTATCTATCTATCTATCTATCTATCTATCCATCTCAGGGTTCGGGAACCTTTTTGGCTGAGCGAATCACAAAAGCCAAATATTTTCAAAAGTATTTCCGCGAGAGCCACATCATAGTTTTCAACACTGAATACAACTAAATGTGTGCATTTTTAACACCAACATTTTTAGAGTAAATAAAACACTTTTAATGGTAAAACACTTTTTACCATTAATGCGACTTCTTGAAGAGGTGGGGTAGAAAACGGACTGATGGATTAAAATGCATGAGAATGTTTTGTATTTTCAACCATCAATCAATGTTTATTTATATAGCCCTGAATCACAAGTGTCTCAAAGAGCTGCACAAGTCACAACGAAATCCTCGTCTCAGAGCCCACATAAGGGCAAGGAAAAACTTACAACCCAGTGCGATGTCAATGTCAATGATTATGAGAAACCTTGGAGAGGACCCCCTCCCTCTTAGAGGTGACCGGATGCAATGGACATCGAGTGGGTCTAGCAATATTGAAAGTCCAGTCCATAGTGGATCTAACATAATAGTGAGAGTCCAATCCATAGTGGATCTAACATAACAGCGAGAGTCCAGTCCATAGTGGATCTAACATAATGTGAGAGTCCAGTCCATAGTGGATCTAACATAATAGTGAGAGTCCAGTCCATAGTGGATCTAAAATAATAGTGAGAGTCCAGTCCATAGTGGATCTAACATAATAGCGAGAGTCCAGTCTATTGTGGTTCTAATATGATAGTGAGAGTCCAGTCCATAGTGGATCTAACATAATAGTGAGAGTCCGGTCCATAGTGGATCTAACATAATAGTGAGAGTCCGGTCCATAGTGGATTTAACATAATGTGAGAGTCCAGCCCATAGTGGATCTAACATAATAGTGAGAGTCTAGTCCATAGTGGATCTAACATAATAGTGAGAGTCCAGTCCATAGTGGATCTAAAATAATAGTGAGATTCCAGTCCATAGTGGATCTAACATAATAGTGAGAGTCCAGTCCATAGTGGATCTAACATAATAGCGAGAGTCCAGTCCATAGTGGATCTAACATAATAGTGAGAGTCCAGTCTATAGTGGATCTAACATAATAGTGGGAGTCCAGTCCATAGTGGATCTAACATAATAGCGAGAGTCCAGTCCATAGTGGATCTAACATAACAGTGAGAGTCCAGTCCATAGTGGATCTAAAATAATAGTGAGATTCCAGTCCATAGTGGATCTAACATAATAGTGAGAGTCCAGTCCATAGTGGATCTAACATAATAGTGAGAGTCCAGTCCATAGTGGATCTAACATAATAGTGAGAGTCCAGTCCATAGTGGATCTAACATAATAGTGAGAGTCCGGTCCATAGTGGATCTAACATAATAGTGTGTGTCCAGTCCATAGTGGATCCAACATAATAGTGAGAGTCCAGTCCATAGTGGATCCAACATAATAGTGAGAGTCCAGTCCATAGTGGATCCAACATAATAGTGAGAGTCCAGTCCATAGTGGATCTAACAAAATAGTGAGAGTCCAGTCCATAGTGGATCTAACAAAATAGTGAGAGTCCAGTCCATAGTGGATCTAACATAATACTGAGAGTCCAGTCCATAGTGGATCTAACGTAATAGTGAGAGTCCAGTCCATAGTGGATCTAAAATAATAGTGAGAGTTCAGTCCATAGTTGATCTAACATAATAGTGAGAGTCCAGTCCATAGTGGATCTACCATAATAGTGAGAGTCCAGTCCATAGTGGATCTAACGTAATAGTGAGAGTCCAGTCCATAGTGGATCTAACATAATCGTGAGAGTCCAGTCCATAGTGGATCTAACGTAATAGTGAGAGTCCAGTCCATAGTGGATCTAACGTAATAGTGAGAGTCCAGTCCATAGTGGATCTAACATAATAGTGAGAGTCCAGTCCATAGTGGATCTAACATAATAGTGAGAGTCCAGTCCATAGTGGATCTAACGTAATAGTGAGAGTCCAGTCCATAGTGGATCTAACGTAATAGTGAGAGTCCAGTCCATAGTGGATCTAACATAATAGTGAGAGTCCAGTCCATAGTGGATCTAACATAATAGTGAGAGTCCGGTCCATAGTGGATCTAACATAATAGTGTGTGTCCAGTCCATAGTGGATCCAACATAATAGTGAGAGTCCAGTCCATAGTGGATCCAACATAATAGTGAGAGTCCAGTCCATAGTGGATCCAACATAATAGTGAGAGTCCAGTCCATAGTGGATCTAACATAATAGTGAGAGTCCGGTCCATAGTGGATCTAACAAAATAGTGAGAGTCCAGTCCATAGTGGATCTAACGTAATAGTGAGAGTCCAGTCCATAGTGGATCTAACATAACAGTGAGAGTCCAGTCCATAGTGGATCCAACATAATAGTGAGAGTCCAGTCCATAGTGGATCCAACATAATAGTGAGAGTCCAGTCCATAGTGGATCTAACAAAATAGTGAGAGTCCAGTCCATAGTGGATCTAACAAAATAGTGGGAGTCCAGTCCATAGTGGATCTAACGTAATAGTGAGAGTCCAGTCCATAGTGGATCTAACGTAATAGTGAGAATCCAGTCCATAGTGGATCTAACATAATAGTGAGAGTCCAGTCCATAGTGAATCTAACATAATAGTGAGAGTCCAGTCCATAGTGCATCTAACGTAATAGTGAGAGTCCAGTCCAAAGTGGACCTAACGTAATAGTGAGAGTCCAGTCCATAGTGGATCTAACATAATAGTGAGAGTCCAGTCCATAGCGGATCTAAAATAATAGTGAGAGTCCAGTCCATAGTGGATCTAACATAATAGCGAGAGTCCAGTCTATTGTGGTTCTAACATGATAGTGAGAGTCCAGTCCATAGTGGATCTAACATAATAGTGAGAGTCCAGTCCATAGTGGATCTAAAATAATAGTGAGATTCCAATCCATAGTGGATCTAACATAATAGCAAGAGTCCAGTTTATTGTGGATCTAACATAATAGTGGGAGTCCAGTCCATAGTGGATCTAACATAATAGTGAGAGTCCAGTCCATATTGGATCTAACATAGTGAGAGTCCAGTCCATGGTGGATCTAACATAATAGTGCGAGTCCAGTCCATAGTGGATCTAACATAATAGTGAGAGTCCAGTCCATATTGAATCTAACATAGTGAGAGTCCAGTCCATGGTGGATCTAACATAATAGTGCGAGTCCAGTCCATAGTGGATCTAACATAATAGTGAGAGTCCAGTCCATAGTGGATCTAACATAATAGTGAGATTCCAGTCCATAGTGGATCTAACATAATAGTGAGAGTCCAGTCCATAGTGGATCTAACATAATAGCGAGAGTCCAGTCCATAGTGGATCCAACATAATAGCGAGAGTCCAGTTTATTGTGGATCTAACATAATAGTGAGAGTCCAGTCCATAGTGGATCTAACATAATAGTGAGAGTCCAGTCCATAGTGGATCTAACATAATAGTGAGAGTCCAGTCCATAGTGGATCTAACATAATAGCGAGAGTCCAGTCCATAGTGGATCCAACATAATAGTGAGAGTCCGGTCCATAGTGGATCTAACATAATAGTGTGAGTCCAGTCCATAGTGGATCCAACATTATAGTGAGAGTCCAGTCCATAGTGGATCTAACATAATAGTGAGAGTCCGGTCCATAGTGGATCTAACATAATAGTGTGAGTCCAGTCCATAGTGGATCCAACATTATAGTGAGAGTCCAGTCCATAGTGGATCTAACATAATAGTGAGAGTCCAGTCCATAGTGGATCTAACATAATAGTGAGAGTCCAGTCCATAGTGCATCTAATGTAATAGTGAGAGTCCAGTCCATAGTGGATCTAACGTAATAGTGAGAGTCCAGTCCATAGTGGATCTAACATAATAGTGACAGTCCAGTCCATAGTGGATCTAACATAATAGTGAGAGTCCAGTCCATAGTGGATCTAACATAATAGTGAGAGTCCAGTCCATAGTGGATCTAAAATAATAGTGAAAGTCCAGTCCATAGTGGATCCAACATAATAGTGAGAGTCCAGTCCATAGTGGATCCAACATAATAGAGTCCAGTCCATAGTGGATCTAACAGAATAGTGAGAGTCCAGTCCATAGTGGATTTAAAATAATAGTGAGAGTCCAGTCCATAGTGGATCTAACATAATAGTGAGAGTCCAGTCCATAGTGGATCTAACATAATAGTGAGAGTCCAGTCCATAGTGGATCTAAAATAATAGTGAAAGTCCAGTCCATAGTGGATCCAACATAATAGTGAGAGTCCAGTCCATAGTGGATCCAACATAATAGAGTCCAGTCCATAGTGGATCTAACAGAATAGTGAGAGTCCAGTCCATAGTGAATCTAACATAATAGTGAGAGTCCAGTTAGTAGTGGATCTAACAAAATAGTGAGAATCCAGTCCATAGTGGATCTAACATAATGTGAGAGTTCAGTCCATAGTGGATCCAACATAATAGTGAGAGTCCAGTCCATAGTGAATCTAACATAATAGTGAGAGTCCAGTCCATAGTGGATCTAACATAATAGCGAGAGTCCAATCCATAGTGGATCTAACATAATAGTGAGAGTCCAGTCCATAGTGGATCTAACATAATAGTGAGAGTCCAGTCCATAGTGGATCTAAAATAATAGTGAGAGTCCAGTCCATAGTGGATCTAACATAATAGGGAGAGTCCAGTCTATTGTGGTTCTAACATGATAGTGAGAGTCCAGTCCATAGTGGATCCAACAGAATAGTGAGAGTCCAGTCCATAGTGGATCTAAAATAATAGTGAGAGTCCAGTCCATAGTGGATCTAACATAATATTGGGAGAGTCCAGTCCATAGTGGATTTAACATAATAGTGAGAGTCCAGTCCATAGTGGATCCAACATAATAGTGAGAGTCCTGTCCGTAGTGGATCTAACATAATAGTGAGAGTCCGGTCCATAGTGGATCTAACATAATGTGAGAGTCCAGTCTGTAGTGAATCTAACATAATAGTGAGAGTCCAGTCCATATTGAATCTAACATAATAGTGAGAGTCCAGTCCATGGTCGATCTAACATAATAGTGAGAGTCCAGTCCATAGTGGATCCAACATAATAGTGAGAGTCCGGTCCATAGTGGATCTAACATAATAGTGTGAGTCCAGTCCATAGTGGATCCAACATTATAGTGAGAGTCCAGTCCATAGTGGATCTAACATAATAGTGAGAGTCCAGTCCATAGTGGATCCAACATAATAGAGTCCAGTCCATAGTGGATCCAACATAATAGTGAGAGTTCAGTCCATAGTGGATCTAACATAATAGTGAGAGTCCAGTCCATAGTGGATCTAACATAATAGTGAGAGTCCAGTCCATAGTGGATCTAACATAATAGCGAGAGTCCAGTCTATTGTGGTTCTAACATGATAGTGAGAGTCCAGTCCATAGTGGATCTAACAGAATTGTGAGAGTCCAGTCCATAGTGGATCTAAAATAATAGTGAGAGTCCAGTCCATAGTGGATCTAACATTATAGTAAGAGTCCAGTCCATAGTGGATCTAACATAATAGTGAGAGTCCAGTCCACAGTGGATCCAACATAATAGTGAGAGTCCAGTCCATAGTGAATCTAACATAATAGTGAGAATCCAGTCCATAGTGGATCTAACATAATGTGAGAGTTCAGTCCATAGTGGATCTAACATAATAGTGAGAGTCCAGTCCATAGTGGATCCAACATAATAGTGAGAGTCCAGTCCATAGTGAATCTAACTTAATAGTGAGAGTCCAGTCCATAGTGGATCTAACATAATAGTGAGAGTCCAATCCATAGTGGATCTAACAGAATAGTGAGAGTCCAGTCCATAGTGGATCTAACATAATAGTGAGAGTCCAGTCCATAGTGGATCTAAAATAATAGTGAGAGTCCAGTCCATAGTGGATCTAACATAATAGGGAGAGTCCAGTCTATTGTGGTTCTAACATGATAGTGAGAGTCCAGTCCATAGTGGATCCAACAGAATAGTGAGAGTCCAGTCCATAGTGGATCTAAAATAATAGTGAGAGTCCAGTCCATAGTGGATCTAACATAATTTTGGGAGAGTCCAGTCCAGAGTGGATTTAACATAATAGTGAGAGTCCAGTCCATAGTGGATCCAACATAATAGTGAGAGTCCTGTCCGTAGTGGATCTAACATAATAGTGAGAGTCCAGTCCATAGTGGATCTAACATAATAGGGAGAGTCCAGTCTATTGTGGTTCTAACATGATAGTGAGAGTCCAGTCCATAGTGGATCCAACAGAATAGTGAGAGTCCAGTCCATAGTGGATCTAAAATAATAGTGAGAGTCCAGTCCATAGTGGATCTAACATAATATTGGGAGAGTCCAGTCCATAGTGGATTTACATAATAGTGAGAGTCCAGTCCATAGTGGATCTAACATAATAGTGAGAGTCCTGTCCGTAGTGGATCTAACATAATAGTGAGAGTCCAGTCCATAGTGGATCTAACATAATAGTGAGAGTCCGGTCCATAGTGGATCTAACATAATGTGAGAGTCCAGTCTGTAGTGAATCTAACATAATAGTGAGAGTCCAGTCCATAGTGAATCTAACATAATAGTGAGAGTCCAGTCCATGGTCGATCTAACATAATAGTGAGAGTCCAGTCCATAGTGGATCCAACATAATAGTGAGAGTCCGGTCCATAGTGGATCTAACATAATAGTGTGAGTCCAGTCGATAGTGGATCCAACATTATAGTGAGAGTCCAGTCCATAGTGGATCTAACATAATAGTGAGAGTCCAGTCCATAGTGGATCCAACATAATAGAGTCCAGTCCATAGTGGATCTAACATAATAGTGAGAGTTCAGTCCATAGTGGATCTAACATAATAGTGAGAGTCCAGTCCATAGTGGATCTAACATAATAGTGAGAGTCCAGTCCATAGTGGATCTAACATAATAGCGAGAGTCCAGTCTATTGTGGTTCTAACATGATAGTGAGAGTCCAGTCCATAGTGGATCTAACATAATAGTGTGAGTCCAGTCCATAGTGGATCCAACATTATAGTGAGAGTCCAGTCCATAGTGGATCTAACATAATAGTGAGAGTCCGGTCCATAGTGGATCTAACATAATAGTGTGAGTCCAGTCCATAGTGGATCCAACATTATAGTGAGAGTCCAGTCCATAGTGGATCTAACATAATAGTGAGAGTCCAGTCCATAGTGGATCTAACATAATAGTGAGAGTCCAGTCCATAGTGCATCTAATGTAATAGTGAGAGTCCAGTCCATAGTGGATCTAACGTAATAGTGAGAGTCCAGTCCATAGTGGATCTAACATAATAGTGACAGTCCAGTCCATAGTGGATCTAACATAATAGTGAGAGTCCAGTCCATAGTGGATCTAACATAATAGTGAGAGTCCAGTCCATAGTGGATCTAAAATAATAGTGAAAGTCCAGTCCATAGTGGATCCAACATAATAGTGAGAGTCCAGTCCATAGTGGATCCAACATAATAGAGTCCAGTCCATAGTGGATCTAACAGAATAGTGAGAGTCCAGTCCATAGTGGATTTAAAATAATAGTGAGAGTCCAGTCCATAGTGGATCTAACATAATAGTGAGAGTCCAGTCCATAGTGGATCTAACATAATAGTGAGAGTCCAGTCCATAGTGGATCTAAAATAATAGTGAAAGTCCAGTCCATAGTGGATCCAACATAATAGTGAGAGTCCAGTCCATAGTGGATCCAACATAATAGAGTCCAGTCCATAGTGGATCTAACAGAATAGTGAGAGTCCAGTCCATAGTGAATCTAACATAATAGTGAGAGTCCAGTTAGTAGTGGATCTAACAAAATAGTGAGAATCCAGTCCATAGTGGATCTAACATAATGTGAGAGTTCAGTCCATAGTGGATCCAACATAATAGTGAGAGTCCAGTCCATAGTGAATCTAACATAATAGTGAGAGTCCAGTCCATAGTGGATCTAACATAATAGCGAGAGTCCAATCCATAGTGGATCTAACATAATAGTGAGAGTCCAGTCCATAGTGGATCTAACATAATAGTGAGAGTCCAGTCCATAGTGGATCTAAAATAATAGTGAGAGTCCAGTCCATAGTGGATCTAACATAATAGGGAGAGTCCAGTCTATTGTGGTTCTAACATGATAGTGAGAGTCCAGTCCATAGTGGATCCAACAGAATAGTGAGAGTCCAGTCCATAGTGGATCTAAAATAATAGTGAGAGTCCAGTCCATAGTGGATCTAACATAATATTGGGAGAGTCCAGTCCATAGTGGATTTAACATAATAGTGAGAGTCCAGTCCATAGTGGATCCAACATAATAGTGAGAGTCCTGTCCGTAGTGGATCTAACATAATAGTGAGAGTCCGGTCCATAGTGGATCTAACATAATGTGAGAGTCCAGTCTGTAGTGAATCTAACATAATAGTGAGAGTCCAGTCCATATTGAATCTAACATAATAGTGAGAGTCCAGTCCATGGTCGATCTAACATAATAGTGAGAGTCCAGTCCATAGTGGATCCAACATAATAGTGAGAGTCCGGTCCATAGTGGATCTAACATAATAGTGTGAGTCCAGTCCATAGTGGATCCAACATTATAGTGAGAGTCCAGTCCATAGTGGATCTAACATAATAGTGAGAGTCCAGTCCATAGTGGATCCAACATAATAGAGTCCAGTCCATAGTGGATCCAACATAATAGTGAGAGTTCAGTCCATAGTGGATCTAACATAATAGTGAGAGTCCAGTCCATAGTGGATCTAACATAATAGTGAGAGTCCAGTCCATAGTGGATCTAACATAATAGCGAGAGTCCAGTCTATTGTGGTTCTAACATGATAGTGAGAGTCCAGTCCATAGTGGATCTAACAGAATTGTGAGAGTCCAGTCCATAGTGGATCTAAAATAATAGTGAGAGTCCAGTCCATAGTGGATCTAACATTATAGTAAGAGTCCAGTCCATAGTGGATCTAACATAATAGTGAGAGTCCAGTCCACAGTGGATCCAACATAATAGTGAGAGTCCAGTCCATAGTGAATCTAACATAATAGTGAGAATCCAGTCCATAGTGGATCTAACATAATGTGAGAGTTCAGTCCATAGTGGATCTAACATAATAGTGAGAGTCCAGTCCATAGTGGATCCAACATAATAGTGAGAGTCCAGTCCATAGTGAATCTAACTTAATAGTGAGAGTCCAGTCCATAGTGGATCTAACATAATAGTGAGAGTCCAATCCATAGTGGATCTAACAGAATAGTGAGAGTCCAGTCCATAGTGGATCTAACATAATAGTGAGAGTCCAGTCCATAGTGGATCTAAAATAATAGTGAGAGTCCAGTCCATAGTGGATCTAACATAATAGGGAGAGTCCAGTCTATTGTGGTTCTAACATGATAGTGAGAGTCCAGTCCATAGTGGATCCAACAGAATAGTGAGAGTCCAGTCCATAGTGGATCTAAAATAATAGTGAGAGTCCAGTCCATAGTGGATCTAACATAATTTTGGGAGAGTCCAGTCCAGAGTGGATTTAACATAATAGTGAGAGTCCAGTCCATAGTGGATCCAACATAATAGTGAGAGTCCTGTCCGTAGTGGATCTAACATAATAGTGAGAGTCCAGTCCATAGTGGATCTAACATAATAGGGAGAGTCCAGTCTATTGTGGTTCTAACATGATAGTGAGAGTCCAGTCCATAGTGGATCCAACAGAATAGTGAGAGTCCAGTCCATAGTGGATCTAAAATAATAGTGAGAGTCCAGTCCATAGTGGATCTAACATAATATTGGGAGAGTCCAGTCCATAGTGGATTTACATAATAGTGAGAGTCCAGTCCATAGTGGATCTAACATAATAGTGAGAGTCCTGTCCGTAGTGGATCTAACATAATAGTGAGAGTCCAGTCCATAGTGGATCTAACATAATAGTGAGAGTCCGGTCCATAGTGGATCTAACATAATGTGAGAGTCCAGTCTGTAGTGAATCTAACATAATAGTGAGAGTCCAGTCCATAGTGAATCTAACATAATAGTGAGAGTCCAGTCCATGGTCGATCTAACATAATAGTGAGAGTCCAGTCCATAGTGGATCCAACATAATAGTGAGAGTCCGGTCCATAGTGGATCTAACATAATAGTGTGAGTCCAGTCGATAGTGGATCCAACATTATAGTGAGAGTCCAGTCCATAGTGGATCTAACATAATAGTGAGAGTCCAGTCCATAGTGGATCCAACATAATAGAGTCCAGTCCATAGTGGATCTAACATAATAGTGAGAGTTCAGTCCATAGTGGATCTAACATAATAGTGAGAGTCCAGTCCATAGTGGATCTAACATAATAGTGAGAGTCCAGTCCATAGTGGATCTAACATAATAGCGAGAGTCCAGTCTATTGTGGTTCTAACATGATAGTGAGAGTCCAGTCCATAGTGGATCTAACAGAATAGTGAGAGTCCAGTCCATAGTGGATCTAAAATAATAGTGAGAGTCCAGTCCATAGTGGATCTAACATTATAGTGAGAGTCCAGTCCATAGTGGATCTAACATAATAGTGAGAGTCCAGTCCATAGTGGATCCAACATAATAGTGAGAGTCCAGTCCATAGTGAATCTAACATAATAGTGAGAGTCCAGTTCATAGTGGATCTAACAAAATAGTGAGAATCCAGTCCATAGTGGATCTAACATAATGTGAGAGTTCAGTCCATAGTTGATCTAACATAATAGTGAGAGTCCAGTCCATAGTGGATCCAACATAATAGTGAGAGTCCAGTCCATAGTGAATCTAACATAATAGTGAGAGTCCAGTCCATAGTGGATCTAACATAATAGTGAGAGTCCAATCCATAGTGGATCTAACATAATAGTGAGAGTCCAGTCCATGGTGGATCTAACATAATAGTGAGAGTCCAGTCCATAGTGGATCTAAAATAATAGTGAGAGTCCAGTCCATAGTGGATCTAACATAATAGGGAGAGTCCAGTCTATTGTGGTTCTAACATGATAGTGAGAGTCCAGTCCATAGTGGATCCAACAGAATAGTGAGAGTCCAGTCCATAGTGGATCTAACATAATATTGTGAGTTTCCAGCCCATAGTGGATTTAACAAAATAGTGAGAGTCCAGTCCATAGTGGATCTAACATAATGTGAGAGTCCAGCCCATAGTGGATCTAACATAATAGTGAGAGTCCAGTCCATAGTGAATCTAACATAATAGTGAGAGTCCAGTTCATAGTGGATCTAACATAATATTGTGAGAGTCCAGTCCATAGTGGATCCAACATAATAGTGAGAGTCCAGTCCATAGTGGATCCAACATAATAGTGAGAGTCCAGTCCAGAGTGGATCTAACATAATAGTGAGAGTCCAGTCCATAGTGGATCTAACGCAATAGTGAGAGTCCAGACCATAGTGGATCTAAAATAATAGTGGGATTCCAGTCCATAGTGGAGCCAACATAATAGTGAGAGTCCAGTTTATTGTGGATTTAACATAATAGTGAGAGTCCAGTACATAGTGGATCTAACATAATAGTGAGAGACCAGTCCATAGTGGATCTAACATAATAGTGTGAGTCCAGTACATAGTGGATCTAACATAATAGTGAGAGACCAGTCCATAGTGGATCTAACATAATAGTGAGAGTCCAGTCCATAGTGGATCTAAAATAATAGTGAGAGTCCAGTCCATAGTGGATCTAACATAATAGGGAGAGTCCAGTCTATTGTGGTTCTAACATGATAGTGAGAGTCCAGTCCATAGTGGATCCAACAGAATAGTGAGAGTCCAGTCCATAGTGGATCTAACATAATATTGTGAGTTTCCAGCCCATAGTGGATTTAACAAAATAGTGAGAGTCCAGTCCATAGTGGATCTAACATAATGTGAGAGTCCAGCCCATAGTGGATCTAACATAATAGTGAGAGTCCAGTCCATAGTGAATCTAACATAATAGTGAGAGTCCAGTTCATAGTGGATCTAACATAATATTGTGAGAGTCCAGTCCATAGTGGATCCAACATAATAGTGAGAGTCCAGTCCATAGTGGATCCAACATAATAGTGAGAGTCCAGTCCAGAGTGGATCTAACATAATAGTGAGAGTCCAGTCCATAGTGGATCTAACGCAATAGTGAGAGTCCAGACCATAGTGGATCTAAAATAATAGTGGGATTCCAGTCCATAGTGGAGCCAACATAATAGTGAGAGTCCAGTTTATTGTGGATTTAACATAATAGTGAGAGTCCAGTACATAGTGGATCTAACATAATAGTGAGAGACCAGTCCATAGTGGATCTAACATAATAGTGTGAGTCCAGTACATAGTGGATCTAACATAATAGTGAGAGACCAGTCCATAGTGGATCTAACATAATAGTGAGAGTCCGGTCCAGAGTGGATCTAACATAATAGTGTGAGTCCAGTCCATAGTGGATCCAACATTATAGTGAGAGTCCAGTCCATAGTGGATCTAACATAATAGTGAGAGTCCAGTCCATAGTGGATCTAACATAATAGTGAGAGTCCAGTCCATAGTGCATCTAACGTAATAGTGAGAGTCCAGTCCATAGTGGATCTAACGTAATAGTGAGAGTCCAGTCCATAGTGGATCTAACATAATAGTGGCAGTCCAGTCCATAGTGGATCTAACATAATAGTGAGAGTCCAGTCCATAGTGGATCCAACATAATAGTGAGAGTCCAGTCCATAGTGGATCTAACGTAATAGTGAGAGTCCAGTCCATAGTGGATATAACATAATAGTGAGAGTCCAGTCCATAGTGGATCTAACGTAATAGTGAGAGTTCAGTTCACAGTGGATCTAACATAATAGTGAGAGTCCAGTCCATAGTGGATCTAACATAATAATGAGAGTCCAGTCCATAGTGGATCTAAAATAATAGTGAGAGTTCAGTCCATAGTTGATCTAACATAATAGTGAGAGTTCAGTTCATAATGGATCTAACATAATAGTGAGAGTCCAGTCCATAGTGGATCTAACATAATCGTGAGAGTCCAGCCCATAGTGGATCTAACATAATAGTGAGAGTCCAGTCCATAGTGGATCTAACGTAATAGTGAGAGTCCAGTCCATAGTGGATCTAACATAATAGTGACAGTCCAGTCCATAGTGGATGTAACATAAAAGCGAGAGTCCAGTCTATTGTGGATCTAACATAATAGTGAGAGTCCAGTCCATAGTGGATCCAACATAATAGTGAGAGTCCAGTCCATAGTGAATCTAACATAATAGTGAGAGTCCAGTTCATAGTGGATCTAACAAAATAGTGAGAATCCAGTCCATAGTGGATCTAACATAATGTGAGAGTTCAGTCCATAGTGGATCTAACATAATAGTGAGAGTCCAGTCCATAGTGGATCCAACATAATAGTGAGAGTCCAGTCCATAGTGAATCTAACATAATAGTGAGAGTCCAGTCCATAGTGGATCCAACATAATAGTGAGAGTCCAAACCATAGTGGATCTAACATAATAGTGAGAGTCCAGTCCATAGTGGATCTAACATAATAGTGAGAGTCCAGTCCATAGTGGATCTAAAATAATAGTGAGAGTCCAGTCCATAGTGGATCTAACATAAAAGGCAGAGTCCAGTCTATTGTGGTTCTAACATGATAGTGAGAGTCCAGTCCATAGTGGATCCAACAGAATAGTGAGAGTCCAGTCCATAGTGGATCTAAAATAATAGTGAGAGTCCAGTCCTTAGTGGATCTAACATAATATTGGGAGAGTCCAGTCCATAGTGGATTTAACATAATAGTGAGAGTCCAGTCCATAGTGGATCCAACATAATAGTGAGAGTCCAGTCCGTAGTGGATCTAACATAATAGTGAGAGTCCAGTCCATAGTGCATCTAACATAATAGTGAGAGTCCGGTCCATAGTGGATCTAACATAATGTGGGAGTCCAGTCTGTAGTGAATCTAACATAATAGTGAGAGTCCAGTCCATAGTGAATCTAACATAATAATGAGAGTCCAGTCCATGGTCGATCTAACATAATAGTGAGAGTCCAGTCCATAGTGGATCCAACATAATAGTGAGAGTCCGGTCCATAGTGGATCTAACATAATAGTGTGAGTCCAGTCCATAGTGGATCCAACATTATAGTGAGAGTCCAGTCCATAGTGGATCTAACATAATAGTGAGAGTCCAGTCCATAGTGGATCCAACATAATAGAGTCCAGTCCATAGTGGATCTAACATAATAGTGAGAGTCCAGTCCATAGTGGATCTAACATAATAGCGAGAGTCCGGTCTATTGTGGTTCTAACATGATAGTGAGAGTCCAGTCCATAGTGGATCTAACATAATAGTGAGAGTCCAGTCCATAGTGGATCCAACATAATAGTGAGAGTCCAGTCCATAGTGAATCTAACATAATAGTGAGAGTCCAGTCCATAGTGGATCAAACAGAATAGTGAGAGTCCAGTCCATAGTGGATCTAAAATAATAGTGAGAGTCCAGTCCATAGTGGATCTAACATTATAGTGAGAGTCCAGTCCATAGTGAATCTAACAAAATAGTGAGAATCCAGTCCATAGTGGATCCAACATAATGTGAGAGTTCAGTCCATAGTGGATCTAACATAATAGTGAGAGTCCAGTCCATAGTGGATCCAACATAATAGTGAGAGTCCAGTCCATAGTGAATCTAACATAATAGTGAGAGTCCAGTCCATAGTGGATCTAACATAATAGTGAGAGTCCAATCCATAGTGGATCTAACATAATAGTGAGAGTCCAGTCCATAGTGGATCCAACATAATAGTGAGAGTCCAGTCCATAGTGGATCTGAAATAATAGTGAGAGTCCAGTCCATAGTGGATCTAACATAATAGGGAGAGTCCAGTCTATTGTGGTTCTAACATGATAGTGAGAGCCCAGTCCATAGTGGATCCAACAGAATAGTGAGAGTCCAGTCCATAGTGGATCTAAAATAATAGTGAGAGTCCAGTCCATAGTGGATCTAACATAATAGGGAGAGTCCAGTCTATTGTGGTTCTAACATGATAGTGAGAGCCCAGTCCATAGTGGATCCAACAGAATAGTGAGAGTCCAGTCCATAGTGGATCTAAAATAATAGTGAGAGTCCAGTCCATAGTGGATCTAACATAATACTGTGAGAGTCCAGTCCATAGTGGATTTAACAAAATAGTGAGAGTCCAGTCCATAGTGGATCCAACATAATAGTGAGCGTCTAGTCCGTAGTGGATCTAACATAATAGTGAGAGTCCAGTCCATAGTGGATCTAACATAATAGTGAGAGTCCGGTCCATAGTGGATCTAACATAATGTGAGAGTCCAGCCCATAGTGGATCTAACATAATAGTGAGAGTCCAGTCCATGGTCGATCTAACATAATAGTGAGAGTCCAGTTCATAGTGGATCCAACATAATATTGTGAGAGTCCAGTCCAAAGTGGATCCAACATAATAGTGAGAGTCCAGTCCATAGTGGATCCAACATAATAGTGAGAGTCCAGTCCATAGTGGATCTAACATAATAGTGAGAGTCCAGTCCATAGTGGATCTAACGCAATAGTGAGAGTCCAGACCATAGTGGATCTAAAATAATAGTGGGATTCCAGTCCATAGTGGAGCCAACATAATAGTGAGAGTCCAGTCCATAGTGGATCTAACATAATAGCAAGAGTCCAGTTTATTGTGGATCTAACATAATAGTGAGAGTCCAGTCCATAGTGGATCAAACATAATAGTGAGAGTGCAGTCCATAGTGGATCTAACATAATAGTGAGAGTCCAGTCCATTGTGGATCTAACATAATAGAGAGAGTCCAGTCCATGATGGATCTAACATAATAGTGAGAGACCAGTCCATAGTGGATCTAACATAATAGTGTGAGTCCAGTCCATAGTGGAATCCAACATTATAGTTAGAGTCCAGTCCATAGTGGATCTAACATAATAGTGAGAGTCCAGTCCATAGTGGATCTAACATAATAGTGGGAGTCCAGTCCATAGTGGATCTAACATAATAGTGAGAGTCCAGTCCATAGTGCATCTAACGTAATAGTGAGAGTCCAGTCCATAGTGGATCTAACGTAATAGTGAGAGTCCAGTCCATAGTGGATCTAACATAATAGTGACAGTCCAGTCCATAGTGGATCCAACATAATAGTGAGAGTCCAGTCCATAGTGGATCTAACATAATAGACAGAGTCCAGTCCATAGTGGATCTAACGTAATAGTGAGAGTCCAGTCCATAGTGGATCTAACATAATAGTGAGAGTCCAGTCCATAGTGGATCTAACGTAATAGTGAGAGTCCAGTCCATAGTGGATCCAACATAATAGTGAGAGTCCAGTCCATAATGGATCTAAAATAATAGTGAGAGTTCAGTCCATAGTTGATCTAACATAATAGTGAGAGTTCAGTTCATAGTGGATCTAACATAATAGTGTGTGTCCAGTCCATAGTGGATCCAACATAATAGTGAGAGTCCAGTCCATAGTGGATCCAACATAATAGTGAGAGTCCAGTCCATAGTGGATCCAACATAATAGTGAGAGTCCAGTCCATAGTGGATCTAACATAATAGTGAGAGTCCGGTCCATAGTGGATCTAACAAAATAGTGAGAGTCCAGTCCATAGTGGATCTAACGTAATAGTGAGAGTCCAGTCCATAGTGGATCTAACATAACAGTGAGAGTCCAGTCCATAGTGGATCCAACATAATAGTGAGAGTCCAGTCCATAGTGGATCCAACATAATAGTGAGAGTCCAGTCCATAGTGGATCTAACAAAATAGTGAGAGTCCAGTCCATAGTGGATCTAACAAAATAGTGGGAGTCCAGTCCATAGTGGATCTAACGTAATAGTGAGAGTCCAGTCCATAGTGGATCTAACGTAATAGTGAGAATCCAGTCCATAGTGGATCTAACATAATAGTGAGAGTCCAGTCCATAGTGAATCTAACATAATAGTGAGAGTCCAGTCCATAGTGCATCTAACGTAATAGTGAGAGTCCAGTCCAAAGTGGACCTAACGTAATAGTGAGAGTCCAGTCCATAGTGGATCTAACATAATAGTGAGAGTCCAGTCCATAGCGGATCTAAAATAATAGTGAGAGTCCAGTCCATAGTGGATCTAACATAATAGCGAGAGTCCAGTCTATTGTGGTTCTAACATGATAGTGAGAGTCCAGTCCATAGTGGATCTAACATAATAGTGAGAGTCCAGTCCATAGTGGATCTAAAATAATAGTGAGATTCCAATCCATAGTGGATCTAACATAATAGCAAGAGTCCAGTTTATTGTGGATCTAACATAATAGTGGGAGTCCAGTCCATAGTGGATCTAACATAATAGTGAGAGTCCAGTCCATATTGGATCTAACATAGTGAGAGTCCAGTCCATGGTGGATCTAACATAATAGTGCGAGTCCAGTCCATAGTGGATCTAACATAATAGTGAGAGTCCAGTCCATAGTGGATCTAACATAATAGTGAGAGTCCAGTCCATAGTGGATCTAACATAATAGTGAGAGTCCAGTCCATATTGAATCTAACATAGTGAGAGTCCAGTCCATGGTGGATCTAACATAATAGTGCGAGTCCAGTCCATAGTGGATCTAACATAATAGTGAGAGTCCAGTCCATAGTGGATCTAACATAATAGTGAGATTCCAGTCCATAGTGGATCTAACATAATAGTGAGAGTCCAGTCCATAGTGGATCTAACATAATAGCGAGAGTCCAGTCCATAGTGGATCCAACATAATAGCGAGAGTCCAGTTTATTGTGGATCTAACATAATAGTGAGAGTCCAGTCCATAGTGGATCTAACATAATAGTGAGAGTCCAGTCCATAGTGGATCTAACATAATAGTGAGAGTCCAGTCCATAGTGGATCTAACATAATAGCGAGAGTCCAGTCCATAGTGGATCCAACATAATAGTGAGAGTCCGGTCCATAGTGGATCTAACATAATAGTGTGAGTCCAGTCCATAGTGGATCCAACATTATAGTGAGAGTCCAGTCCATAGTGGATCTAACATAATAGTGAGAGTCCGGTCCATAGTGGATCTAACATAATAGTGTGAGTCCAGTCCATAGTGGATCCAACATTATAGTGAGAGTCCAGTCCATAGTGGATCTAACATAATAGTGAGAGTCCAGTCCATAGTGGATCTAACATAATAGTGAGAGTCCAGTCCATAGTGCATCTAATGTAATAGTGAGAGTCCAGTCCATAGTGGATCTAACGTAATAGTGAGAGTCCAGTCCATAGTGGATCTAACATAATAGTGACAGTCCAGTCCATAGTGGATCTAACATAATAGTGAGAGTCCAGTCCATAGTGGATCTAACATAATAGTGAGAGTCCAGTCCATAGTGGATCTAAAATAATAGTGAAAGTCCAGTCCATAGTGGATCCAACATAATAGTGAGAGTCCAGTCCATAGTGGATCCAACATAATAGAGTCCAGTCCATAGTGGATCTAACAGAATAGTGAGAGTCCAGTCCATAGTGGATTTAAAATAATAGTGAGAGTCCAGTCCATAGTGGATCTAACATAATAGTGAGAGTCCAGTCCATAGTGGATCTAACATAATAGTGAGAGTCCAGTCCATAGTTGATCTAAAATAATAGTGAAAGTCCAGTCCATAGTGGATCCAACATAATAGTGAGAGTCCAGTCCATAGTGGATCCAACATAATAGAGTCCAGTCCATAGTGGATCTAACAGAATAGTGAGAGTCCAGTCCATAGTGAATCTAACATAATAGTGAGAGTCCAGTTAGTAGTGGATCTAACAAAATAGTGAGAATCCAGTCCATAGTGGATCTAACATAATGTGAGAGTTCAGTCCATAGTGGATCCAACATAATAGTGAGAGTCCAGTCCATAGTGAATCTAACATAATAGTGAGAGTCCAGTCCATAGTGGATCTAACATAATAGCGAGAGTCCAATCCATAGTGGATCTAACATAATAGTGAGAGTCCAGTCCATAGTGGATCTAACATAATAGTGAGAGTCCAGTCCATAGTGGATCTAAAATAATAGTGAGAGTCCAGTCCATAGTGGATCTAACATAATAGGGAGAGTCCAGTCTATTGTGGTTCTAACATGATAGTGAGAGTCCAGTCCATAGTGGATCCAACAGAATAGTGAGAGTCCAGTCCATAGTGGATCTAAAATAATAGTGAGAGTCCAGTCCATAGTGGATCTAACATAATATTGGGAGAGTCCAGTCCATAGTGGATTTAACATAATAGTGAGAGTCCAGTCCATAGTGGATCCAACATAATAGTGAGAGTCCTGTCCGTAGTGGATCTAACATAATAGTGAGAGTCCGGTCCATAGTGGATCCAACATAATGTGAGAGTCCAGTCTGTAGTGAATCTAACATAATAGTGAGAGTCCAGTCCATATTGAATCTAACATAATAGTGAGAGTCCAGTCCATGGTCGATCTAACATAATAGTGAGAGTCCAGTCCATAGTGGATCCAACATAATAGTGAGAGTCCGGTCCATAGTGGATCTAACATAATAGTGTGAGTCCAGTCCATAGTGGATCCAACATTATAGTGAGAGTCCAGTCCATAGTGGATCTAACATAATAGTGAGAGTCCAGTCCATAGTGGATCCAACATAATAGAGTCCAGTCCATAGTGGATCCAACATAATAGTGAGAGTTCAGTCCATAGTGGATCTAACATAATAGTGAGAGTCCAGTCCATAGTGGATCTAACATAATAGTGAGAGTCCAGTCCATAGTGGATCTAACATAATAGCGAGAGTCCAGTCTATTGTGGTTCTAACATGATAGTGAGAGTCCAGTCCATAGTGGATCTAACAGAATTGTGAGAGTCCAGTCCATAGTGGATCTAAAATAATAGTGAGAGTCCAGTCCATAGTGGATCTAACATTATAGTAAGAGTCCAGTCCATAGTGGATCTAACATAATAGTGAGAGTCCAGTCCACAGTGGATCCAACATAATAGTGAGAGTCCAGTCCATAGTGAATCTAACATAATAGTGAGAATCCAGTCCATAGTGGATCTAACATAATGTGAGAGTTCAGTCCATAGTGGATCTAACATAATAGTGAGAGTCCAGTCCATAGTGGATCCAACATAATAGTGAGAGTCCAGTCCATAGTGAATCTAACTTAATAGTGAGAGTCCAGTCCATAGTGGATCTAACATAATAGTGAGAGTCCAATCCATAGTGGATCTAACAGAATAGTGAGAGTCCAGTCCATAGTGGATCTAACATAATAGTGAGAGTCCAGTCCATAGTGGATCTAAAATAATAGTGAGAGTCCAGTCCATAGTGGATCTAACATAATAGGGAGAGTCCAGTCTATTGTGGTTCTAACATGATAGTGAGAGTCCAGTCCATAGTGGATCCAACAGAATAGTGAGAGTCCAGTCCATAGTGGATCTAAAATAATAGTGAGAGTCCAGTCCATAGTGGATCTAACATAATTTTGGGAGAGTCCAGTCCAGAGTGGATTTAACATAATAGTGAGAGTCCAGTCCATAGTGGATCCAACATAATAGTGAGAGTCCTGTCCGTAGTGGATCTAACATAATAGTGAGAGTCCAGTCCATAGTGGATCTAACATAATAGGGAGAGTCCAGTCTATTGTGGTTCTAACATGATAGTGAGAGTCCAGTCCATAGTGGATCCAACAGAATAGTGAGAGTCCAGTCCATAGTGGATCTAAAATAATAGTGAGAGTCCAGTCCATAGTGGATCTAACATAATATTGGGAGAGTCCAGTCCATAGTGGATTTACATATTAGTGAGAGTCCAGTCCATAGTGGATCTAACATAATAGTGAGAGTCCTGTCCGTAGTGGATCTAACATAATAGTGAGAGTCCAGTCCATAGTGGATCTAACATAATAGTGAGAGTCCGGTCCATAGTGGATCTAACATAATGTGAGAGTCCAGTCTGTAGTGAATCTAACATAATAGTGAGAGTCCAGTCCATAGTGAATCTAACATAATAGTGAGAGTCCAGTCCATGGTCGATCTAACATAATAGTGAGAGTCCAGTCCATAGTGGATCCAACATAATAGTGAGAGTCCGGTCCATAGTGGATCTAACATAATAGTGTGAGTCCAGTCGATAGTGGATCCAACATTATAGTGAGAGTCCAGTCCATAGTGGATCTAACATAATAGTGAGAGTCCAGTCCATAGTGGATCCAACATAATAGAGTCCAGTCCATAGTGGATCTAACATAATAGTGAGAGTTCAGTCCATAGTGGATCTAACATAATAGTGAGAGTCCAGTCCATAGTGGATCTAACATAATAGTGAGAGTCCAGTCCATAGTGGATCTAACATAATAGCGAGAGTCCAGTCTATTGTGGTTCTAACATGATAGTGAGAGTCCAGTCCATAGTGGATCTAACAGAATAGTGAGAGTCCAGTCCATAGTGGATCTAAAATAATAGTGAGAGTCCAGTCCATAGTGGATCTAACATTATAGTGAGAGTCCAGTCCATAGTGGATCTAACATAATAGTGAGAGTCCAGTCCATAGTGGATCCAACATAATAGTGAGAGTCCAGTCCATAGTGAATCTAACATAATAGTGAGAGTCCAGTTCATAGTGGATCTAACAAAATAGTGAGAATCCAGTCCATAGTGGATCTAACATAATGTGAGAGTTCAGTCCATAGTTGATCTAACATAATAGTGAGAGTCCAGTCCATAGTGGATCCAACATAATAGTGAGAGTCCAGTCCATAGTGAATCTAACATAATAGTGAGAGTCCAGTCCATAGTGGATCTAACATAATAGTGAGAGTCCAATCCATAGTGGATCTAACATAATAGTGAGAGTCCAGTCCATGGTGGATCTAACATAATAGTGAGAGTCCAGTCCATAGTGGATCTAAAATAATAGTGAGAGTCCAGTCCATAGTGGATCTAACATAATAGGGAGAGTCCAGTCTATTGTGGTTCTAACATGATAGTGAGAGTCCAGTCCATAGTGGATCCAACAGAATAGTGAGAGTCCAGTCCATAGTGGATCTAAAATAATAGTGAGAGTCCAGTCCATAGTGGATCTAACATAATATTGTGAGTTTCCAGCCCATAGTGGATTTAACAAAATAGTGAGAGTCCAGTCCATAGTGGATCTAACATAATGTGAGAGTCCAGCCCATAGTGGATCTAACATAATAGTGAGAGTCCAGTCCATAGTGAATCTAACATAATAGTGAGAGTCCAGTTCATAGTGGATCTAACATAATATTGTGAGAGTCCAGTCCATAGTGGATCCAACATAATAGTGAGAGTCCAGTCCATAGTGGATCCAACATAATAGTGAGAGTCCAGTCCAGAGTGGATCTAACATAATAGTGAGAGTCCAGTCCATAGTGGATCTAACGCAATAGTGAGAGTCCAGACCATAGTGGATCTAAAATAATAGTGGGATTCCAGTCCATAGTGGAGCCAACATAATAGTGAGAGTCCAGTTTATTGTGGATTTAACATAATAGTGAGAGTCCAGTACATAGTGGATCTAACATAATAGTGAGAGACCAGTCCATAGTGGATCTAACATAATAGTGTGAGTCCAGTACATAGTGGATCTAACATAATAGTGAGAGACCAGTCCATAGTGGATCTAACATAATAGTGAGAGTCCGGTCCAGAGTGGATCTAACATAATAGTGTGAGTCCAGTCCATAGTGGATCCAACATTATAGTGAGAGTCCAGTCCATAGTGGATCTAACATAATAGTGAGAGTCCAGTCCATAGTGGATCTAACATAATAGTGAGAGTCCAGTCCATAGTGCATCTAACGTAATAGTGAGAGTCCAGTCCATAGTGGATCTAACGTAATAGTGAGAGTCCAGTCCATAGTGGATCTAACATAATAGTGGCAGTCCAGTCCATAGTGGATCTAACATAATAGTGAGAGTCCAGTCCATAGTGGATCCAACATAATAGTGAGAGTCCAGTCCATAGTGGATCTAACGTAATAGTGAGAGTCCAGTCCATAGTGGATATAACATAATAGTGAGAGTCCAGTCCATAGTGGATCTAACGTAATAGTGAGAGTTCAGTTCACAGTGGATCTAACATAATAGTGAGAGTCCAGTCCATAGTGGATCTAACATAATAATGAGAGTCCAGTCCATAGTGGATCTAAAATAATAGTGAGAGTTCAGTCCATAGTTGATCTAACATAATAGTGAGAGTTCAGTTCATAATGGATCTAACATAATAGTGAGAGTCCAGTCCATAGTGGATCTAACATAATCGTGAGAGTCCAGCCCATAGTGGATCTAACATAATAGTGAGAGTCCAGTCCATAGTGGATCTAACGTAATAGTGAGAGTCCAGTCCATAGTGGATCTAACATAATAGTGACAGTCCAGTCCATAGTGGATGTAACATAAAAGCGAGAGTCCAGTCTATTGTGGATCTAACATAATAGTGAGAGTCCAGTCCATAGTGGATCCAACATAATAGTGAGAGTCCAGTCCATAGTGAATCTAACATAATAGTGAGAGTCCAGTTCATAGTGGATCTAACAAAATAGTGAGAATCCAGTCCATAGTGGATCTAACATAATGTGAGAGTTCAGTCCATAGTGGATCTAACATAATAGTGAGAGTCCAGTCCATAGTGGATCCAACATAATAGTGAGAGTCCAGTCCATAGTGAATCTAACATAATAGTGAGAGTCCAGTCCATAGTGGATCCAACATAATAGTGAGAGTCCAAACCATAGTGGATCTAACATAATAGTGAGAGTCCAGTCCATAGTGGATCTAACATAATAGTGAGAGTCCAGTCCATAGTGGATCTAAAATAATAGTGAGAGTCCAGTCCATAGTGGATCTAACATAAAAGGCAGAGTCCAGTCTATTGTGGTTCTAACATGATAGTGAGAGTCCAGTCCATAGTGGATCCAACAGAATAGTGAGAGTCCAGTCCATAGTGGATCTAAAATAATAGTGAGAGTCCAGTCCTTAGTGGATCTAACATAATATTGGGAGAGTCCAGTCCATAGTGGATTTAACATAATAGTGAGAGTCCAGTCCATAGTGGATCCAACATAATAGTGAGAGTCCAGTCCGTAGTGGATCTAACATAATAGTGAGAGTCCAGTCCATAGTGCATCTAACATAATAGTGAGAGTCCGGTCCATAGTGGATCTAACATAATGTGGGAGTCCAGTCTGTAGTGAATCTAACATAATAGTGAGAGTCCAGTCCATAGTGAATCTAACATAATAATGAGAGTCCAGTCCATGGTCGATCTAACATAATAGTGAGAGTCCAGTCCATAGTGGATCCAACATAATAGTGAGAGTCCGGTCCATAGTGGATCTAACATAATAGTGTGAGTCCAGTCCATAGTGGATCCAACATTATAGTGAGAGTCCAGTCCATAGTGGATCTAACATAATAGTGAGAGTCCAGTCCATAGTGGATCCAACATAATAGAGTCCAGTCCATAGTGGATCTAACATAATAGTGAGAGTCCAGTCCATAGTGGATCTAACATAATAGCGAGAGTCCGGTCTATTGTGGTTCTAACATGATAGTGAGAGTCCAGTCCATAGTGGATCTAACATAATAGTGAGAGTCCAGTCCATAGTGGATCCAACATAATAGTGAGAGTCCAGTCCATAGTGAATCTAACATAATAGTGAGAGTCCAGTCCATAGTGGATCAAACAGAATAGTGAGAGTCCAGTCCATAGTGGATCTAAAATAATAGTGAGAGTCCAGTCCATAGTGGATCTAACATTATAGTGAGAGTCCAGTCCATAGTGGATCTAACATAATAGTGAGAGTCCAGTCCATAGTGGATCCAACATAATAGTGAGAGTCCAGTCCATAGTGAATCTAACAAAATAGTGAGAATCCAGTCCATAGTGGATCCAACATAATGTGAGAGTTCAGTCCATAGTGGATCTAACATAATAGTGAGAGTCCAGTCCATAGTGGATCCAACATAATAGTGAGAGTCCAGTCCATAGTGAATCTAACATAATAGTGAGAGTCCAGTCCATAGTGGATCTAACATAATAGTGAGAGTCCAATCCATAGTGGATCTAACATAATAGTGAGAGTCCAGTCCATAGTGGATCCAACATAATAGTGAGAGTCCAGTCCATAGTGGATCTGAAATAATAGTGAGAGTCCAGTCCATAGTGGATCTAACATAATAGGGAGAGTCCAGTCTATTGTGGTTCTAACATGATAGTGAGAGCCCAGTCCATAGTGGATCCAACAGAATAGTGAGAGTCCAGTCCATAGTGGATCTAAAATAATAGTGAGAGTCCAGTCCATAGTGGATCTAACATAATAGGGAGAGTCCAGTCTATTGTGGTTCTAACATGATAGTGAGAGCCCAGTCCATAGTGGATCCAACAGAATAGTGAGAGTCCAGTCCATAGTGGATCTAAAATAATAGTGAGAGTCCAGTCCATAGTGGATCTAACATAATATTGTGAGAGTCCAGTCCATAGTGGATTTAACAAAATAGTGAGAGTCCAGTCCATAGTGGATCCAACATAATAGTGAGCGTCTAGTCCGTAGTGGATCTAACATAATAGTGAGAGTCCAGTCCATAGTGGATCTAACATAATAGTGAGAGTCCGGTCCATAGTGGATCTAACATAATGTGAGAGTCCAGCCCATAGTGGATCTAACATAATAGTGAGAGTCCAGTCCATGGTCGATCTAACATAATAGTGAGAGTCCAGTTCATAGTGGATCCAACATAATATTGTGAGAGTCCAGTCCATAGTGGATCCAACATAATAGTGAGAGTCCAGTCCATAGTGGATCCAACATAATAGTGAGAGTCCAGTCCATAGTGGATCTAACATAATAGTGAGAGTCCAGTCCATAGTGGATCTAACGCAATAGTGAGAGTCCAGACCATAGTGGATCTAAAATAATAGTGGGATTCCAGTCCATAGTGGAGCCAACATAATAGTGAGAGTCCAGTCCATAGTGGATCTAACATAATAGCAAGAGTCCAGTTTATTGTGGATCTAACATAATAGTGAGAGTCCAGTCCATAGTGGATCAAACATAATAGTGAGAGTGCAGTCCATAGTGGATCTAACATAATAGTGAGAGTCCAGTCCATTGTGGATCTAACATAATAGAGAGAGTCCAGTCCATGATGGATCTAACATAATAGTGAGAGACCAGTCCATAGTGGATCTAACATAATAGTGTGAGTCCAGTCCATAGTGGAATCCAACATTATAGTTAGAGTCCAGTCCATAGTGGATCTAACATAATAGTGAGAGTCCAGTCCATAGTGGATCTAACATAATAGTGGGAGTCCAGTCCATAGTGGATCTAACATAATAGTGAGAGTCCAGTCCATAGTGCATCTAACGTAATAGTGAGAGTCCAGTCCATAGTGGATCTAACGTAATAGTGAGAGTCCAGTCCATAGTGGATCTAACATAATAGTGACAGTCCAGTCCATAGTGGATCCAACATAATAGTGAGAGTCCAGTCCATAGTGGATCTAACATAATAGACAGAGTCCAGTCCATAGTGGATCTAACGTAATAGTGAGAGTCCAGTCCATAGTGGATCTAACATAATAGTGAGAGTCCAGTCCATAGTGGATCTAACGTAATAGTGAGAGTCCAGTCCATAGTGGATCCAACATAATAGTGAGAGTCCAGTCCATAATGGATCTAAAATAATAGTGAGAGTTCAGTCCATAGTTGATCTAACATAATAGTGAGAGTTCAGTTCATAGTGGATCTAACATAATAGTGAGAGTCCAGTCCATAGTGGATCTAACATAATAGTGAGAGTCCAGTCCATAGTGGATCTAAAATAATAGTGAGAGTTCAGTCCATAGTTGATCTAACATAATAGTGAGAGTTCAGTTGTGAAGTGAAGTGAAGTGAATTATATTTATATAGCGCTTTTTCTCTAGTGACTCAAAGCGCTTTACATAGTGAAACCCAATATCTAAGTTACATTTAAACCAGTGTGGGTGGCACTGGGAGCAGGTGGGTAAAGTGTCTTGCCCAAGGACACAACGGCAATGACTAGGATGGCGGAAGCGGGAATCGAACCTGCAACTCTCAAGTTGCTGGCACGGCCGCTCTACCAACCGAGCTAAACCAGCCCATAGTGGATCTAACATAATAGTGAGAGTCCAGTCCATAGTGGATCTAACGTAATAGTGAGAGTCCAGTCCATAGTGGATCTAACATAATAGTGACAGTCCAGTCCATAGTGGATGTAACATAAAAGCGAGAGTCCAGTCTATTGTGGATCTAACATAATAGTGAGAGTCCTGTGCATAGTGGGGCCAGCAGGAGACCAGCGCAGAGATGTCCCCAACCGATGCACAGGCGAGCGCTCCACCCTGGGTCCCGACTCTGGACAGCCAGCACTTCATCCATGGCCACCGGACCTGTGCCCTCCCCTCCACAAGGGAAAGGGCGGGCAGAGGAGAAAATAAAATAAACGGCAGATCAACTGATCTAAAAAGGGGGTTTATTTAAAGCTATAATAATTTTTTCAACGTGTTTTTTTTAACATTGTGGAATTATTCGTTACCTATCGCGTTAAGCAGTGTCAGCTAAGATTTATCAGAGAGCCAGATGCAGTCATCAAAAGAGCCACAACTGGCTCCAGAGCCATAGGTTCCCTACCCCTGCTCTATATTGTAGGAAGCAGAATATTAATAACAGAAAGAAACAACCCTTATGTGTGAATGAGTGTGAATGGGGGAGGAAGTTGTTTTTTGGGGGGTGCCGGGGGGGGCACTAATTGTAAGTGTATCTTGTGTTTTTTATGTTGATTTAATTACAAAATAAATAAATAAATAAAAAAAGCTCTGCTTCTTCCTACTCCTTTTCGAACATGTTGAATAGAGCAGTGGTTCTCAAATGGGGGTACACAAATGGGGGTACTTGAAGGTATGCCAAGGGGTACGTGAGATTTTTCTAAAATATTCTAAAAATAGCAACGATTAAAAAATCCTCTATAAATATATTTATTGAATAATACTTCAACAAAATATGAATGTAAGTTCATAAACTGTGAAAAGAAATGCAACGATGCAAATATTCAGTGTCGACAGCTCGATTTTTTTTGTGGACATGTTTCATAAATATTGATGTTAAAGATTTATTTTTTTGTGAAGAAATGTTGATGAATCCAGATGGAGCTCTATTACAATTCCCAAAGAGGGCACTTTAAGTTGATGATTATTATTATTTTTTTTTTTTTAAATAATTGAATCACTTGTTTATTTTTCGACAAGTTTTTAGTTGTTTTTATATATATTTTTTCCAAATAGTTCAAGAAAGACCACTACAAATGAGCAATATTTTGCACTGTTATACAATTTAATAAATCAGAAACTGATGACATAGTGCTGTATTTTACTCTTTATCTCTTTTTTTCAACCAAAAATGCTTTGCCCTGATTAGGGGGTACTTAAATTAAGGTGAGACTTAAATGCTTCTACTGAGGTAGCATCTCGAACTGTTACCGGGAGGGCATTCCAGAGTACTGGAGCCCCAATAGAAAACGCTCTATAGCCCGCAGACTTTTTTTGGGCTCTGGGAATCACCAATAAGCCGGAGTCCTTTGAACGCAGATTTCTTGCCGGGACATATGGTACAATACAATCGGCAAGATTGGATGGAGCTAGACCGTGTAGTATTTTATACGTAAGTAGTAAAACCTTAAAGTCACATCTTAAGTGCACATTGAGTACTTCGGTATATTGTACAGTATTTTGTATTTCTATAGTGTTTTGTATATTGTGCAGGATTGCTAATTATTTTTATTGGATAGCATTCTGTTTATTTCAATTGTTAGTTGTTTCCTTTATTACCTCTTGTGTTATTTATTTTACCCCATATTTGTTCCCACTACTGCACCTTAAGTTGGAGTCTTTAATCCCGTTGTGTGCAAATATAATTACAATGTAGTCCAGTGGTTCTCAACCTTTTTTCAGTGATGTACCCCCTGTGAACATTTTTTTTAAATTCAAGTACCCCCCAATCAGAGCAAAGCATTTTTGGTTGAAAAAAAAGAGATAAAGAAGTAAAATACAGCACTATGTCATCAGTTTCTGGTTTATTAAATTGTATAACAGTGCACAATATTGCTAATTTGTAGTGGTCTTTCTTGAACTATTTGGGGGGGAAAAGATATAAAAATAAATACTTGTTGAAAAATAAACAAGTGTTTCAATTATAAATAAAGATTTCTACACATAGAAGTATTCATCAACTTGAAGTTTCCTCTTTGGGGATTGTAATAGAGATCCGTCTGGATTCATGAACTTAATTCTAAACATTTCTTCACAATAAAAGAAATCTTTAACATCAATATTTATGGAACATGTCCACAAAAAATCTAACTGTCTACACTGAATATCGCATTGTTGTATTTCTTTTTCACAGTTTATGAACCTACATTCACATTTTGTATTGTTGTATTATTCAATAAGTATATTTATAAAGGATTTTTGAATTGTGGCTATTTATAGAATATTTCCCCCCCAAAAAATCTCACGTACCCCTTGACGTACCTTCAAGCAGTGGTCCCCAACCACCGGGCCGTGGCCCGATTGGTACCGGGCCGCAGAATAATTTTTTATAAATTTTTATTTTTTTTAAAATAAAAAATAAATATATATATATATATATTTTTTTATTAAATCAACATAAAAAACACAATATACACTTACAATTAGTGCACCAACCACAAAAACCTCCCTTTTTCATGACAAAAACTTCCCTTTTTCATGACAAAGGAAAACAAAAACAAAAAAAAGGATCCCAACCGCCCCCACCCACCACCGGGCCGCGGGACAAATTATTTTGATTGATTGATTGATACTTTTATTAGTAGATTGCACAGTTCAGTACATATTCCGTACAATTGACCACTAAATGGTAACACCCGAATAAGTTTTTCAACTTGTTTAAGTCGGGGTCCACGTTAATCAATTCATGGTAAGCGTTAAGCGTTGACCAGTCCGCGGATACAAAAAGGTTGGGGACCACTACCTTCAAGTACCCCCATTTGAGAACCACTATAGTCCATTCTATTCTATTCTATTTTCCCCCAACGTTGCGTTTTACTTTGAAATCCCTCACTTCCGCCCGGCGCCACTTTGACCTGCCGCTAACCCGGAAGCCGAAGCTAGTCGCGAGCTGTTCCATCGGTGGAGTAAAGATGGCTGACCAAGGCGCCGCAGATGCTGGTAATAACAACGAGATACCCGACGCCGCGGAGGGAACCATCATTAAGGTGACCGTCAAGACCCCCAAAGACAAAGAAGAAATCGCCATCGCGGAAGATGCGTCCGTCACGCAGGTTGGTGTTCTTTTTGGCGGGCGGCGTGGGGGGTGGGGGGGGACCCACAACTTCAGTTAGCTTCTGACGCGGCAAAAGTCTGACTCTGTGGGGTTTGTGGCCCTCGCCGTGCCGCCAATTCAACCGCCGGCGTCGACGAACAATTTGGAGTTTTTAGCGTTCGATATTCGCGACTCGGCCGGTAAAGTCGCGTGTGTGTGTAGCGGCTAGCCGGTTAGCCACTCGGCTAGCAGGCTAGCTGAACGTTAGCTCGGTGTGTCGTCAATGAGGAGTCAGCTGACGCTGGGCGACGTACGACAAAGTGTCTCCGGCGGGGGGGAAGTGTGGACAAATGTCGCCTTTTCCTCTCCGTGGTAGCGTCTAAAAGAGCCCGTGGTAGCGGCGGCTTTTATTCGTCTTCTGGAACATTCTCTCTGAGTCATTCTGCATCGAAGGGGAATCCTCGCCATGCCCCGTTGACTTGGAGATGTCCTGCACTCCTACTTCCCTTTAACGCAGTGGCGGGACGTGCGTTTCCCACCTAGGCCTTCATGATGTCCGACTTCTTTTATTTATTTTATTTTGTATTTTTTTTGTGTCCTGTCCAGCTTCTCAGGCAAATCATCTACAATGGGGCAAACAAGTATTTAGTCAGCCAGCGATTGTGCAAGTTCTCCCACTTAAAATGATGACAGAGGTCTGTAATTTTCATCATAGGTACACTTCAACTGTGAGAGACAGAATGGGATAGAAATAATTCCAGGAATTCACATTGTAGGAGTTTTAAAGAATTTATTTGTAATTTTTGGTGGAAAATAAGTATTCAGCTCTCACTGATGGAAGGAGGTTTTGGCTCAAAATCTCACAATACATTCATTCTTTCCTTAACACTAGGGTTGGGTATCGTTTGAATTCGAACGATTCCGGTTCTTTGTTTCGATTCCGATTCTTCCTTTAAAAAAATAATAAAATAAAATAGGGATGCACCGATTAATCGGTAACCGAATATATTCGGCCGAATATGGCAAAAAAAGCCACATTCGGCCTTCGGTGGAATGTGTTAAAAACAAGGCCGAATAGTGGCGTGTGACGCAATTTTTTAACGCGGTGACGCAATCAACCACTGTGCAGTGACGTTGGGATATGTTGTGTACCCGTATATGTGTATGAGGTTACAAGCACACACTTATTGAGATTTAGTGGGGCCTCTGTTTACATTATTAGCCTGTTGTGTAGGCTACCTGTATAAGTGTAAGAGGTTACAAGCACACACTTAATTGAGATTTACTTGAGCCTTCTGTTTACATTATTAGCATATCTACTGTGGCTAAGCAAACTTTTGCCAAAAGGACAATAATTCATTTGTTGTGGGTTTATCCACTTTAATGCACTTAATTTTTTTTTGGAATGCATGTTTTGTTTGAAGGCCTAATATAATTGAAAAACTTTGTGCTTTTTTTGAAAAGCAAAGGCTACTGGAATATTAAAAAAATGTCAATATTCAATAAAAAATTACTTTATTTGAAAAACATGTCTAAATATTTATTCTAGGCTATTTATGCAATATAAAAAAATTGTGAAAAACTGCATTCATTATTCGGCCTTTGGCCAAGCGTTTAAATTTTATTCGGCTTCGGCCACAAATTTTCATTTCGGTGCATCCCTAAAATAAAAAGGCAGGGTCAAAAAAAACTCTTCCGTCTGTGGCACCGACATCTTCCCAATTGCCGCTACGGTGAACGGAGTACGCTGAGCACATCGCGGGGCCTGGCTAGTAGGTTGTAAATTGTCTATGAAAAAATACGCGGGGTAATTTGTTAGCTGCCTCAACTTCGGCGCAAAACACATTATTTATTGCATATATATTGTTTTATTTACCGGATTCGGACTGCAGTGCAGACACTGACATGCCAGGCTGGGCGTCGGAGCCAGAGGAAGAGGCAGAGGACGACGTCGGCGCAGCACGTCGAAGACGGGACACGCATTTGTTTGTACTCCATGAACTAGGAGGTGCTTCATCATGTTCGACGTGCACCCTCCTAAGCACGAAACAGTCCTGTCGCACGTGTTGCATTTCCCCGATATTTCATTTTTTTTTTTTTGTAAAATAAAGCCACACTTTCGACCGCCGACGCCCGCAATACATGCTTGACTGACTCGCTCGGCTACATGGGCTCGGCTATACTAACACTTCCGGCGGTGGGCGCTTCTTCGTTGGTGTTAAACGGCTTCTTCTTCCGGGTCGACGGACTTTTTCTTTTTCCGGTCAGCGGACTGGGTATCGAAACTAGGAATCGGAATTTAAACTTTTGAACGATACCGGGAGAATCGGAAAGTTAGTCCCGGTTCCAATCGATACTCGATACCCAACCCTACTTAACACGGATCAATCATCCTGTCCCCTTAGCAGAAAAACAGCCCCAAAGCATGATGTTTCCACCCCCATGCTTTACAGTAGGTGTGGTGTTCTTGGGATGCAACTCAGTATTCTTCTTCCTCCAAACACGACAAGTTGAGTTTATACCAAAATGGATACATGGATGATACAGCAGAGGATTGGTAGAATGTCATGTGGTCAGATAAAACCAAAATACAACTTTTTGGTATAACTCCGACTTCAATGATTACCCGGGCAGTGGTTCTCAACCTTTTTTCAGTCATGTACCCCCGTGAACATTTTTGTAATTCAAGTACCCTTTAATCAGGGCAAAGCATTTTGGGTTGAAAAAAAGAGATAAAGGAAAAAACAGTACTATGTCATCAGTTTCTGATTTATTAAATTGTATAACAGTGCAAGATATTGCTCATCTGTAATGGTCTTTCTTGAACTACTTGGAAAAAAAGATATAAAAGTAACTAAAAACTTGTTGAAAAATAAACATGTGATTCAATTATAATTAAAGCAGCAAGCAGCGTTGGACGGGACCGATTGGGCTGCTGCCCCCGCGACCCAAGCCTGGTTAAGCGGTAGAAGATGGATGGATGGATTATTACACCGAGAAAAAGTTGTATACACATGTATTATACATCAGTCTCATAGTAACAACAGTAGTAAAGTGGCTTTGGGCATTTTATATCAATCCAATCCACTTTATTTATATAGCACATTTAAACAACAATAACGTTTCCAAAGTGCTGCACAGCCATGTTAAAAACAATTGTTAAAAAATAAATAAATAAAATAAAAGTATATATATATATTATGCTTATATTTTATAAGGACGTCTTCCTGTTGAGGTGTTCAGGACATGCTACATTTTTTGTGGACCTGTTACATAAATATTGATGTTAAAGATATCTTTTTTTGTGAAGAAATGTTTGGAATTAAGTTCATGAATCCAGATGGATCTCTATTACAATCCCTAAAGAGGGCACTTTAAGTTAAAGGTCTACTGAAAGCCACTACTACCGACCACGCAGTCTGATAGTTTATTAATCAATGATGAAATCTTAACATCGCAACACATGCCAATACAGCCGGTTTAGTTTACTAAATTACAATTTTAAATTTCCCGCGGAGTTTCTTGTTGAAAACGTCGCGGAATAATGACGCGTGTTTGTGACGTCTCGAGTGTTAGCGGACATATCAGCCCAGGACCACACACGGCTAAAAGTCGTATCTTTTCATCACATAATTACACAATAATTTGGACATCTGTGTTGCTGAATCTTTTGCAATTTGTTCAATTAATAATGGAGACTATAAAGAGTAATGCTGTTGGTGGAAAGCAGGGGATTGCAGCTTTCTTTAGAACCGAAACACAGCCGGTGTTTGTTTGTTGTGAAGCTTTAACACAAAGCGGTCAACCAGCAAGTTTTTGGATGGAAAAATTGTGATATTAAATCGGCTCTTACCGGGGACCAGTGGATTATACGACCTCATCCTGCAGCTCAAAAAGGCAGTTGTGATCTTGGCTCCTCCATTGGCTTCTCTGAGAGACATTGGCTTTCACCGCAGCCATCAGACTTTCAGGTATGACTTTACAATCTCACTAAAACACTATTAAAACAATAAGCAGATAAAGGATCTTCCAGAAGTATCCTAGTAAATGTGTCTAATTACATCTGAAACGCTCACACTGCCGCCGCCTGGAGCCGTCGCCTTTTCTTTTTTTTTTTTCCTTCTTTTTTTTTTTTTAGTGCCTTACTTTATATTTCCTCATCCACAAATCTTTCATCCTTGCTCAAATTAATGGGGAAATCGTCGCTTTCTCGGTCCGAATAGCTCTTGTTGCTGGAGGCTATGATTATAAACAATGTGAGGATATGAGGAGCCCTACAACCCGTGACGTGACGCGCACATCGTCTGCTACTTTCAGTAAAGGCAAAGCTTTTTTATTAGCGACCAAAAGTTGCAAACTTTCTCGTGGATGTTCTCTACTAAAACCTTTCTGCAAAAAAATGGCAATATCGCGAAATGATCAACTATGACACACAGAATGGACCTGCTATCCCCGTTTAAATAAGAAAATCTCATTTCAGTAGGCCTTTTTAATGATTACTTCTATGTGTAGAAATCTGTATTTATAATTGAATCACTTGTTTATTTTTCAACAAGTTTTTAGTGTTTTTCATATCTTTTTTTCCAAATAGTTAAAGAGAGACCACTACAAATGAGCAATATTTTGCACTGTTATACAATTTAATAAATCACAGACTGATGACATACTGTAGTGCTGTATTTTACTTCTTTATCTCTTTTTTTGCAACCAAAAATGCTTTGCTCTGGTTAGGGGGTACATGAATTAAAAAAATGTTAACACGGGGAACATCACTGAAAAAAGGTTGAGAACCACTGATTTAGGGGACCGAGTAAAGTTAGAAGGAGACGTCTTGCACTCCTACCTCCTTTTAACGCAGTGGCGGACCGTGCGTTTCCCACCTAGGCCTTCAGTGATATCCGACTTCAATGATTACCTGGGCTCATATTTTTAGGGCACCAAGGGAAGTTAGGAGACGTCTTGCACTCATATTTCCTTTTAACGCAGTTGCTGGCCGTGTGATTCCCACTTAGGCCTTCAGTGATAGGCTCCAGCACCCCCCGCGACCCCGAAAGGTACAAGCGGTAGAAAATTGATGGGATGGATGAATCACCACCAACAGTGTACAGTACATAACGGGTTATTTTCCAGACCTCGAATTTTTACTTTTTAAGATCAAGGCAAGTGTTGCCTTAAAGGAAGGCTCATATTTTAGGGCACCAAGGCAAACATTATTTTCTTTCCAGGCAGGCGCTCCAAAGCATGCAAGCATACATATACAGTTTTTCTTTTATTAGTTATTAATATAAAAAATGCCATCATTTTGTCATTTAATGATGCCGTTATCTCTGTTTTTACCTTTTGATAGAGGGAAGGAATTATTTTTATTTATTTTTTAAGTTATGTACATGTAAATGCTATCGGGACAGATCCATTAAGAGTTTGAGCAGAAATATATTATATAAGATTCTAGGAATCAACTACACACAATAAAACATTAACTAATGGAAATTGGATTATACTTGTATAGCGCTTTTCTACCTTCAAGGTACTCAAAGCTCTTCAACACTTTTTCCACATTCACACACTGATGGCGGGAGCTGCCATGCAAGACGATCAGTAGCAAGGGTCAAGTTTCTTGCTCAAGGACACAACGGACGTGACTAGGTTGGTAGAAGCTGCGGATCGAACCAGGAACCCTCAGGTTGCTGCCACTTTCCTAGGGCGCTACGTCGTCCCCACATTTTGACACAAAATGATGTGTCAAATGTTTTTTAAAGTAATACCTTTGTGATGGGGCTGGGCGATATGGCCTTTTTTTAATATCGCAATATTTTTAGGCCATATCGCGATATACAATATATATCTCGGTATTTTTCCTTAGCCTTGAATGAACACTTAATACATAAAATCACAGCAGGATGATGATTTTATGTGTCTACATTAAAACATTTTTGTTCATACTGCATTAATATATGATCATTTGAAACGCTCATGCAGAGCAGGAAATCACAACCAAGTCAATTTACCAAAACTGTATTCATTAAAGTTATTAGCAGGTGACTTCAAATGATGCTACATAATAGCAGAAATGCTACTTTTGGTAGCAATGCTTGTGCCCTACACTTGACAAATTAAAGTTGTCTATTCGACATATTCCCACTTGAAGCCAAACCACCACCAGACGATGGACCCCGTGCTGCTTTTCTTGGGAATTAATAATTTCTTCATTTGTTACCAGATTCGCACCTTCGCAACACTTCGCTAGCATCACGGCTAACGTTAGCCACGCTGCTACCTCTCTGCTGGGCGAGGGCGTATACGTATGTGACGTATGACATGACAGTATGTGACGTATGTAAGAACCTGCGCTTACTCTGTGAGAAGGAGACACAAGGAGTGGGAAGAGCCTGTAGTGTAATGCCCTCAGCTAAAAACAACTGCGTGAGAATGTATACTCGAATATTACGATATAGTCATTTTCTATATCGCACAGAGACAAACCCGCGATATATCGCGTGTATCGATATATCGCCCAGCCCTACTTTGTGACATGAAAAACAACATGGTGTTTACTATTTGATACCAAAATAAAACATAAAAGCAGTTTGGATAATGAAAATAAAGTCTAATAAACAAGATGTGTTCTCCTCTAACGCCCCTTTGAGGTTCAGTACAATAGTTTGGCAAACAACAACAAAAACAGGTGTGAGAGCATGTGTCCTCACCTCATTAACTCTGTCACAGCAGCTGATGGACACTGTATTGTCAAAATGAAAGCAACATCATATAGTTTTTCTCCTTCGCTGTATACTTTTAGTGTGGGGACTAAAATATTGTCCACACTTGTCTCCATCTAACAGCAGTGTGCTCCTAAACACACGGCGGGAAGCGAGGGTAAATAACTGTAGCGTCCCGGAAGAGTTAGTGCTGCAAGGAAATTCTGGGAATGTGTTCTGTTGTGTTTATGTTGTGTTGCGGTGCAAATATTCTCCCGAATTGTTTGTCATTTTTGTTTAGTGTGGTCTCACTATAGGTTTATGACAGTGTTGGCGTTGTTTATACAGCCACTCTTAGTGTGACATGTACAGATGTTGATTAAGTATATTCCGAGGGGATGCCACTGGAGTCAAACGACGACAGTGCGTGTGTGTCGGTCTTTGTGTTGCCCAAAATGCATCAATAGAGGTAGAGTTTTCGGTCTTTTATAAAGGAGACTAACCGTCTGTAGTTTAACCGCTAATTATCGTTATGCCGTTGAGCAATATTTCCCTTGTCCAATAACAAGTAAAAAGTCAAGGCTGGTCAACGCTAGGTGTTGCTGCAAATGTTGGTACATTTTTTGGGCATTACATGAGAGAGCGGTCACCGTGGTTAAATTTGAGCCCTGATTTTCTGGTGCATATAAAAATCAATAAACCCGCATCAGCAATTAAAACATATTTCTTGTGGTACTGTCAAAATTTAAATTGCCAAAAACATCTGAACTCACAATCTGTAGAACCCATTCAAGCTTCCGGGGTTGGCCGACATGGTCTCACAAGATGTAGTTTCTCTTTAAATATCCTTCATGAAAATGGCCTTGCAAATATATGTCTTGTCTAATCATAAAAGATGCATACGAGGCGTGTTGGCTGAGTTCTTAAAAATTTACTCCACAATGTGCTCATCAAAAACATCCCGGCATGGCTAAACAGGGCTACTGCACGTGCTCTTCAGTGCTTTGGCATGCTGGGTAATGGAGTTCTTATGTTACCAAGCTCATAAAATCACAATATATATCTGCTTTGGGCAATCTAGAAGGCCTTATTAACAACAGCTTGGGATCTGATTGGCTGTCACAACTGTCAGTCAACTGGATGTGTCCGTTCACTTACAGTGCACAGACGCCAGCATTGTTGATTCTGAAGGCTAACGGACAGATTTGGTACAGCATGGCAACGTAAGCTAGCTGAAGTCTTACTGGATAAAAACTCTATAACCTACAAACAGCGCTGGAAGGAGCATAATATGACATGAAGAGAATATGAATACTTTTAGATATTTAGTGAAAGTAAATGAAAAAAATAATTTGATCTTTAGTTATGATAATGACTTCCGGTTATGTTTAGGCAAGCAGAGAAGGCCTTCCTGGCCCTGACGGCACACCACTGCTTTAATGCATTGTTTTTTTTATTACCAGCACCATTGCAGACGCTTTAAAATAAACATGTGCTCACTTGATGCGGCATCATATCAAAGTACTGCTGGGATTTCAGTCTCCCTTAATGGCCATCAACGTCAGACATATGAACTCAACTTGAATGACTGTTAATAAAAAAACAATCTGAAGAACTTTGGATTCCAATTGCCTTGAAACTAATCTCAAGTATACACCATATCACGATGTAAGTGATCATTATAACATTTAAGACTAATCAAGGAGAGTAGCAGGAGGAAATCATTGTTAAATGTAGGCATTTATATTTTATTTTGTTTTTTTACTTTCCTCTTATAGTCCCATCAGTCGTTAAGGCAGAAAGGAAATGTCAACACAAGCATGGAAAACAAACAATGTAAACAATTTGTTAAATCACATTGAACCATTAACAACAACTTCTTCAAATGTAGGTGTAAAAGTAAGAAATGTACCTTGCTTCACTTCACAACTTCCACTTTCTTCCGACAAAAAAAAATATATATATATTGGACGTTTTATTGAGCACATTTTTTATTGATATCAAGTATGTGCCTCTTGCTGTATATATTGATAACATTTTATCGCCTGGAATGTAAACAGAATGTTTGGACATAATCTCTGCATTAACAGGTTGTCTCTAAGAATCTTACCTAAAATCTTAAAAACGACACACAAAAATGAGCTAATGTTCTTGCGTACATGATGATGAAACCTTAGTGGATTGCTACTGAGGTTTTATATCTACTGCTGTTGTCTGTATTTATGCTCTGGCAATCATCTACTTGTATTTTTTTTTTTAATGCTTCCTCTCTCCTAGTTTAAAGAAGAAATCTCCAGGCGGTTCAAGGCCAATCAGGACCAGCTGGTTCTGATCTTTGCTGGCAAGATCTTGAAGGATGGAGACAGCCTCAGCCAGCACGGCATCAAGGATGGCCTGACGGTGCACCTGGTCATAAAGACATCACAAAAGTGAGGATGTTCGGAAGCTTAAACGAGACTTGTGATTGTAACAGTGCTTGTAACAGTACCTGAGATCTTCACATCATCTTTTTCCTCATTTTTTTTGGAATACAGTGGAACCTTGATCACAAACGTAATGGGTTTTTGAACAGGATTCATCAAGTGAAAAGTTTGTATCATAGTGGTGTCAGAAAAATCGCTTTCCAAATGAATCGCTATTCTTACTTGTAACGTTTCTCAATCAATTAAAAAAATACATTTTTGATTGTTAATTTTTCCTATCTCCTCCCTCAGGCAAATCATACTCTGAATCTATCGTATTGTGATTACATTTCTCCATAAAAAACAATGTAAATATGAATAACGGGTTCCAGCCTCGACAAAAGTCTATTTTATTTGAAGGTATATATATATATATTAGCATATTATAAAGTGTGATACACAACCTAAAACCAGTGTAGTTGGCACATTGTGTAAATCATAAATAAAAACAGAATACAATGATTGGTAAATCCTTTTCAACTTATATTCAAATGAATAGACTGCAAAGACAAGATACTTCTAAATATTAGCTCATTTGGAATTTGGTGCCTGTAACCTGTTTTTGGGTTTTGTACAATTCTTTATATCAATCACTCTGATGTGGCTCAGCCGCATACTTGCCGACCGCCCGGAGAAGTCCGGTAGATTTCCAATTTTAATGTCTCTATCAGAAATCTCCCGGGTAAACATTTTTCGATTTTCACCCAGACATCAACTTTGAGGGTGTGCCGTGATGACAATGCCTCTAACTCCCTTTCTACATCTCATCGCGCCAGGATTTTCACCATGCTATGTGCGTGCCGGCCGTCCGGTCACGTTTTTGATGCGACCTCTATCTGAACGCATACGCAACTGCAAGGCATACTTGCTCAACAGCCATACAGGTCACACTGAGGGTTGTGATATAAACAACTTTAACAGTTACTAATATGCGCCACACTGTTACCCCACACCAAACAAGAATGACAAACACATTTCAGGAGAACATCCACACTGTAACGCAACATAAACATGACAGAACAAATACCCAGAATCCCATGTATCCTGACTCTTCCGGGCTCCATTATACACCCCGCTACCACCATTCCAACCCGGAGGTTTCAGGGTTTGCAAGTATGACTGGGCAGCAAGTGGAGCGGAGTGCCTTGCCTCCCGAAAAAGGCTGCACCCTGTTTTTTGCCTGCAGACGGGACAAAAAAAAGTTTGTAAATCGAGGTTCCACTATATATTTCATGTATAATGGAGCTGGTCTCATTGGATCCTGTTTGTTCAACAATGTTCCCAATGTTGACCTTCTTCCTCCGTGCAGGGCGTCAGATGGTGGCAGCCCCTCCACCTCCAGTTCATCCTCCAGCCAGGCAGGAAGTACCAACACCTCTGCTCCTGGCACCACCCCACCTTCCACCGCCGGGTTGACCCCTGGCTCCGCCCCGCCGCCCACACAGACGCCCAACCTTCTAAGTGAGTCTTCTGTTGCTATCTTTTATGGTATTACGTAGAAGCGTGTGCGTGAGCCTCACCTTCTCCCGCCTAGGCGGTTTCGGCGATCTGTCCAACCTGGCCGGCCTGGGCATGGGCTCAGCCAACTTCATGGAGCTGCAGCAGCAGATGCAGCGACAGCTCATGTCCAACCCGGAGATGCTCTCGCAGATCATGGAGAACCCGCTGGTGCAGAACATGATGTCCAACCCGGACCTCATGAGGCAGATGATTGTGGCCAACCCTCAGATGCAGCAGCTGATGGAGCGCAACCCGGAGATCACACACATGCTCAACAACCCGGAGCTCATGAGACAGGTCCATAAAAGTCTTGTTTATCGTGGCTAATCGCTTACTGTGGTAAACACATTTTCGCCAAGTAGGATTATTATTATTTTTATTAAATGGAATATTTTTTGGAATCAGAGGATCAAAAACCTGTTTACAACTTTTTAAATCACGGGTGTCCATAGTGCAGCCTGGGAGCTATTCGTTTTCCGTAGCTAATTTTCTCACGGCCTGTGTGGCACATTCTAAACATACTATTACTAAATAATATCTGAAGTGGAATAAAAGCGCAAACGGTGTACCGTAACAAGAAAAATGTTGACACTAATACCACAAAGCAGTCATAGAGGGTGTTTTTTTCTAATTGTGACTGTTATTGCTTAAAAATAATAATCAAAATCAATGTTGTTATTATTTACATATTCAAGGCTTCAATTGCTATACAGCAAATATTCCACTTTGAGATATGTTTTTCAAATGTTTGCACCATATCAAAACCAAAGTTTTCTTTGACAAACAGCATAAAATATTCAAAAAATATCTTTTTTTTAATCTACAAATGGATCGGAAGTTTATTTATATATTTTAACACTGAAAATAAAGCGCCTCAAAAAAAATGGATGGATGGATGATCTCCAATACCTAATGTTTTTTTTTTGTTTTGTTTTGTTTTGTTTTTTAGACCTGTCATTGCTCAAAAAAAAATGTACCAAATTCAGCAAGTTATAGACTTATTCATGGCTCCAATTTCTTCACATGAAATATTCAATTTTAAAATAGGTTTTGGAAAAGAACAATAATTTAGGTTTGCCAAATCTAAACCAATGTTTTCCTTAACAAGGGGGAATAAAACCAATTAAAAAAACACCTTAAATTCTAATCGATGGATAGATCTGAAGTTTCTGTATTGATTCAAGAATTGAAAGAAAAGAAAACATATATAAATATGACTTATTCTTTACTCTTTTATGAGTAGAGGCCCTTTTGGGTCCCAAAGACATTTAATGTAATTTTCTTTAAAAACTTTTCATTGCTCAAAAATAATAATGAATCAAAATCACTCATTCATTGACCTATTCAAGACGCCTCTTACTTCACATTAGATATTCCACTTTGAGGGGGAATATTGAATTTTTGAGAAAAAGGGCATAAAACATTGAAACAAAGTAAAATTTTCTGAAGTTCATCAACAGGGTCTTTTTTTTTGTCCAGGACATTTTACATGGAACCGCTTTGTCATGACTCTGACGACACTAAAACACTTAATCTAGGCCAAAAATATGTCGAATATACTTTAAAAAAAAACGCTAAATTTGAGTTTCGTCTAAGTCCATTTGGTTCCTGTCTCACGCGGCTCCTGTCCGCTTGTCGTTACCTCCAGACTATGGAACTGGCTCGCAACCCCGCCATGATGCAGGAAATGATGCGCAACCAGGACCGCGCACTCAGCAACTTGGAGAGCATCCCCGGGGGCTACAACGCCTTACGCAGGATGTACACAGACATCCAGGAGCCCATGCTCAGTGCGGCCAGAGAGCAGGTAAGCACACTTTCTTTTAATAATACCTCTATTTTTAGGCCATGTTCTGATACACGATATACATCTCGATATTTTGCCTTAGCCTTGAATGAACACTTGATGCATATAATCACAGCAGTATGATTATGATTCTGTGTCTACATTAAAACATTCTTGTTTTTTAATATATGCTCATTTTAAACTTTCATGCAGAGAGGGAAATCACAACTAAGTCAATTTACCAAAAGTGTTTTTATTAAACAGTTATCAAGCAGTGGCAAAAACATTCATGTCATTTCCAAAACAGAAAGTGAAAGATTGTCAGAGACATTTTAAAACAAGCTGAGTGCGCTTTTGTGTATGATGTCACTAAGAGACATATCAAAACAACACTAAATTAAAGTGCATTTTTTTTGTACAGAACGCCACTGCAATAGTTTAAAACAAATAAAGTGCACTTTAGTGCATGATGTCACACAAGATATTTCAATAACTGTCAAATAAAAATGAGCTGCATATGAAATAGTATATGTTCTTCGCTATGTGGTAGGTTCCTGCGGAAGTTATCTCCTTCTGTTGTTGACTATTTGTTTCATACTGTGTTGATCTGGAAATAGTTGCTTCGGCATTTTGTTAGCGTGGCACCAAACAGAGATGTTGACATGCAGAGTTTCAAGTAGTCTTCATTCTCTAGCGGGTGACTTTTCAAATGATGCTACATTATAGGGTTGGGCGATATATCGATATATACGATATAGCGCGGGTTTGTCTCTGTGCGATATAGAAAATGACTATCGTAATATTCGAGTATACGTTCTCACGCAGCTGCGGGCATTCAGGCTCTTCTCACTCTGTCCTGTCTCCTTCTCACAGACAAGCAGGCGCACATTCTTACATACGTCACAAACTGTCACGTCATACGTCACATACACGCCCTCGCCCAGCAGAAAGGTAGCGGTGTGGCTAACGTAGCCGTACGAGACAAAGAAGGTGCGTATCTGGTAACAAATGAAGGAAGACTTAATTGCCAATAAAAACCGCAGGGTTTCCATCGTCTGGCGGTGGTTAGGCTTCAAGTGGGAATATGTCGAACAGACAACCGTATTTTGTCAAGTGTGGGGCAAAAGCGTTGCTATAAAAAGTAGCATTACTGCTAATATGTAGCATCATTTGAAAAGTCACTCGCTAGAGAATGAAGAGAATTTCATAACCGTATTAACATACCACATAGTGAAGGACGAACACTTTGATTTCCTGTTATGCAGCTCATTTTTATTTGACACTTAAAATGTCTCTTAACAATCTTTCACTTTGTGTTTTGGAAATGACTTGAATGTTTGTGCCATTGCTTAATAACTTTAATAAATACATTTTTGGTCAATTGACTTAGATGTGATTTCCCTCTCTGCATGAAAGTTTAAAAGTAGCATGTATGAATGCAGTATGAAGAAGAATGTTTTAATGTAGACACATAGAATCATCATACTGCTGTGATTATATGCATCAAGTGTTCATTCAAGGCCAAGGCAAAATATCGTAATATATATCGTATATCACGATATGGCCTAAAAATATCGCGATATTAAAAAAAGGCAATATCGCCCAGCCCTACTACATTAGCAGTGAAGCTACTTTTTGTAGCAACGCTTTTGCCGCATAATTGTTCAACATCTTCCCACTTGAAGCCAAGCCACCGCTAGACGATGGACCCCGTGCTATTTTTCTTGGGAATGAATTCTTCCTTCATTTGTTACCAGATTTGCACCTTCTTTCTCTCATATTACCACTCGCACCGCTCCGCTACCATCACAGCTAGCGTTACCATGTTGCTACCTGTCTGCTACGCGGGAACGTGTGACGTTGCACACGTGACAGTATGTGACGTGTGTTAAAAGGTTCGAGAGACAAGAAAGAGTGGGAAAGCTAAAAGAGACTGCGTGAGAACGTATGCTCCAATATCACGCTATAGTCATTTTCTATATCGCACAGAGACAAACCCGCGATATATCGAGTATATCAATATATCCTCCAGCCCTAATGTCTCCACCTCTTGTCTTCTCACTACCTGACCTTTTTCCTCCAGTTCGGTAACAACCCCTTCTCAGCTCTGGGCGGCGGCTCCGAGTCCGGCGTCCAGCCATCACGGACAGAGAACCGGGAACCCCTGCCCAATCCCTGGGGGCCGCCCAATTCTTCGAACCCCTCAGAGAGCGGGGGCGGCAGTCCGGGAAGCACGGGCACTCCCGGGGGCACTAACCCCTCGGTATCCAACCCACTGGGCGTCAACTCCGGCAGCCTGGGCAACGGTAAGACGACAAATTGAAAGGTTTCGACTCCTGACTCGACGCCAGACGACGTGAAGGATCTCCGTGTCGTTTGTGTAGGAATGTTCAACAGTCCGGGCATGCAGAGCCTCCTGCACCAGATCTCTGAAAACCCTCAGCTGATGCAGAACATGCTGTCTGCTCCGTACATGCGCAGCATGATGCAGTCGCTGTCCCAGAACCCCGAGCTGGCCTCCCAGGTTTCAACCTTTCGCAATAACGTTACTCTCACTCAGCACACTTGTCCTCTCAACCCTTTCTCTCGCTCCTCTTCCAGGTGATGATGAATAACCCCTTGTTTGCTGGAAACCCACAGCTGCAGGAACAGTTCCGAGCTCAGCTGCCCGTCTTTCTGCAGCAGGTATTGAACTCACAGACAGGGCTTGCTCACTACCGACTTTTCCACACCATAAGCCGCACCAGTATATAAGCCGCACCCACCATATATTAGGAAGAACATTTTTTCTGGCCCGCCACATTAAAAAAATATGCATTTATAAAACGCTTAACCTTTTCTTACTAAATATATATATTTGTTCTTTCCCTTTTTACATTAAAAAAACATGTACTGCATGCAATTGCATATCTTTTGAAATTCAAAATTATATTATGATGTATTCCAAAAATAGTTTTTGTTAAAGTAGAGATAAATACGGTACTTTTTATAAAATAGAGATAAATACTGTACTTAAATATCTGCTTTACTTGTGATTTTAAAACAAATTATCAATCAAATTGTAGACTGTAAAATTGACAATAAATTTTACTGTTAAACTCCGACAACTTAGGTACTGTTTTTTTCAATATACAGTGAGACATTAAAAAACTACAACATTAAAACAAGATTTTACAGTAAAAAACAAAACTGGCAGCTATGTTGCTTGAATTTTACCACTAAAACTGCGTTATTGTTTTATCCGTTCCATTTGTTAACATTTTTTGTATGCTGTAAAAAACCCACTGCTTTTAGTGTAAAATTCTGGTGACTGAGCTGCCAGTTTTTAAAGTCAAATTTAAATATTTTTTTTGCAGCTTATGTAGAAATATATATTGTTAATGTATTATATATATTCATGTATTCCTCATTGTTAAACGCAGCCCTCTGAAGGCAGCTGTAACTGCGATGTAACCCTCAATGAAAACCAGTTTGACTCCCCTGTTCTAGAGTATGTATTAGTATCCAGCGCAAATGTAAATTTTGGATTGTAAACCGAGGTCACAACACAGGAAGTATATTAGTCCAGGGGACATGTCTACAGGATAGAGTTGCCAACATTTTTGGAGTTGTTTGGATTTTACATGACATTTTCCATGATAATAATGTTAATAACTTATATACTAAAAAAAATAAAAAATTCTGTGGTACATTATTTGGGACAAGTAATTGTCAAAAAGGTTGGTAGATGAGAGTAAATGTAAAGGAAGATTATATTGTTGAAATGCACCCAATTGCAGTCAATTTTGTCTTGATTGTCAACATTTTCTTCGGGTTTGCGTTGCAGCACTTCATGCCAGTAGAAATGTTCCTTTTTTCTTAATTTTCCTTTTTTTATCAGAAAGGGTGTTCACATCTCTGATTTTGATACCTGATGTACGCTAACCTCTCATATATCGGCATACTCAATGTTTTCGGCTAGTTCTATAGCTAATTTTATTCGCATAAACCAAAAAAACAATGGCTTTCCATGCTTGACACCATCTTAGAAATACACTAACTTTTCTTATGTTTTCATGCTAACATTAGCATGGTCATTTTGATCATTTAAACCTAAACTTCATGGATTTTGAGACTTGTATTTATATTGTATGTATGCTAGCTGTTCCCATGATAAAATGCTAATAATTCATGCTAGCTTGTTATTTAATTTAATTTGTTACCTTCCGACTGGCAACTTGAAAGTCCATTTGGAACGCACCATATCTTCTAGCATGTTAACATTTTTATAATATTATTTTAGTTAATTTTTTTTGTATAAACCTAAAATATCATGGCTTTCCATACTTGGCGCCATCTTGGAAGTACGTTAACTATTTCATGCCAATATTTTATGCTAGCTTTTTCAGCTAATTATATTTGTTAAAACCTAAAAAGTACATATGTCCGATAATGGCTTTTTTGCTGATACTCCGATATTGTCCAAGTCTTAATTACCGATTCCGATATCAACCGATACATACAGTCGATGAATGAACACATTATTATGCCTCGTTTTGTTGTGATGCCCCACTGGATGCATTAAACAATGTAACAAGGTTTTCCAAAATATGTCAACTCAAGTTATGGAAAAATATGCCAACATGGCACTACCATATTATTATTATTGAAGTCGCAAAGTGCATTATGTATTTTTAACATGCCTCAAAACAGCAGCTTGGAATTTGGGATATGCTCTCCCTGAGAGAGCATGAGGAGGTTGAAGTGGGCGGGGTTGAGGTGGGTGGGTAGGAGGTACCGGGGGTGTATATTGTTGCATCCCGGAAGAGTTAGTGCTGCAAGGGGTTCTGGTTATTTGTTATGTTATGTTACAGTGCGGATGTTCTCCCGAAATGTTTGTCATTCTCGTTTGGTGTGGGTTGACAGTGTGGCGCATATTTGTAACAGTCTTAAAGTTGTTTATACGGCCACCCTCAGTGTGACCTGTATGGCTGTTGACCAAGTATGCCTTGCATTCACTCGTGTGTGTGTGTGAAAAGCCGTAGATATTATGTGATTGGGCCAGCATGCAAAGGCAGTTCCTATAAGGTTTTTTGGCGCTACACCACATACGTGTACACAGCGGCGTTTTAAAAAGTCATTCATTTTACTTTTTGAAACCGATAACATGGCTTTTGTTACTTGACACCATCTTAGTAATATACTAACTTTTCTTATGTTATCATTCTAACATTAGCATGTTAATTTTGATCACTTGAGGACGGCGTGGCGCAGTGCAAGAGTGGCTGTGTGTGTGCAACCCGAGGGTCCCTTGTTCATTCCCCACCTCGTACCAACCTCGTCACGTCCGTTGTGTCCTGAGCAAGACACTTCACCCTTGCTCCTGATTGACCCTGGTTAGCGCCTTGCATGGCTAACCACCGCTAACCAGCATCCATCAGGATGGTGGATGCTGGTTAGCGCCTTGCATGGCAGCTCCCTCCATCAGTGTGTGAATGTTTGTGTGAATGGGTAAATGTGGAAGTATTGTCAAAGTGCTTTGAGTACCCTGAAGGTAGAAAAGCGCTATACAAGTACAACCCATTTATCATTTATTTATAACTAAACTTCATGGATTTTGAGACTTGTATTTATCCTGCAAGTATGCCAACATTTTATGCTAGCTTTTTAGGTACCATATTTTCCGCACTATAAGGCGCAGCGGATTATAAGGCGCACCTTCAATGAATGGCCTATTTTAATATTTTGTTCATATATAAGGCGCAACGCATTATAAGGCACATAGAATAGATGCTACAGTAGAGGCTGGGGTTACGTTATGCATCCTTTAGATGGAGCTGCGCTAAAAGGAATGTTAACAAAACAGTCAGATAGGTCAGTCAAACTTTATTAATAGATTACAAGCCAGAGTCCTGACAACTCTGTTCACTCCCAAAATTAATAAACAGCTGTTTTATTATTTGCCCCGATTCAATAAACTCGTAAAAAACTGTCTGATACTGTTACAGTAAATCCAAAGTTAGTGCAATCACAATACAGTAACACTCGAAATAGTGCAAAGCGATAATGTCACACAACACACAAAATAAACATGTAAAGCTCACTTTATTAAGTTATTCCTCATCCACGAATCCCTCAAATTCTTCTTCTTCAGTGTTGGAATCATACAGTTGGGCGAATACGGCATCCAACATGCCCGGCTCCGTCTCGTCAAAGTCGTCATTAAAGGAGTCAGTTTCGCTGCTGCTCTATTCCCGTGTTCTACTGTGTGACTGATCGCCTTGAGTTTAAAACTCGGCACGCCTCCCGCAGTCATATATCCCAGCAGGCACCGCGCGCTTCTTCTTCTACGAGGTAAAATAAGGTAGGCGGCTGCTTACCGTAGTTGCGAGACCTCTTGTGGCATGTTTAATTCGGACACTGAAGAAGAAGAATTCGAGGGATTCGTGGATGAGGAATAACTTAATAAAGTGAGCTTCACATGTTTATTTTGTGTGTTGTTTTGTGTAACATTAACGTTTTAGCAACGTCGAGTTATTGATATATTGTTATTGCTTTGCACTATTTCAAGACGTCGTCAATGGAGTCAGTGTCGCTGCTCTTGTCTAGCAGTTCAGTGACAATTACTGTTTTCCTGAAATCATGTCTCTCAATAGGAGCCGTTTTGGGGTCTTTACATAAACACACAAATAGAAATGAAACGGCACACCTGGCGCAGTCGTATATCCCAGCATGCACCGCGCGCTTCTTCTCCTACGGGGAAAATTAAATCGGCGGCTGCTTACCGTGGTTGTGAGACCTGTTGTGGCTCAATATTGGTCCATATATAAGGCGCACCGGATTATAAGGCGCACTGTCAGCTTTTGAGAAAATTTTAGGTTTTTAGGTGCGCCTTATAGTGCGGAAAATACGGTAGTTGTATTTGTTATTAGAGCGTCGTCATTTGGAATAGAAGACTTGTAGGACGGGGCTAATTTGAAAGAGTTAGTGAGGTGGTATGTCTGTTTGCAGATGCAGAACCCAGAGGCGCTTTCGGTCATGTCCAACCCTCGGGCCATGCAGGCGCTTATGCAGATCCAACAGGGTCTACAGACGCTGCAAACAGAAGCACCGGGCCTCATGCCGAGGTCAGGCCCCACTACAAAAAAGTAATGCAGCGTTTTCCCCACCCCTTCTGACGTCTTGTGTTTCCCTCTGGCCCAGTTTGATGTCCGGCGGCCTTCCCGGCATCCCCACCGGCGGCATTCCCGGCGTCCCCACCGGCGGCATTCCCGGCGTCCCCACCGGGGGAATTCCCGGCGTCCCCACCGGGGGCAGCGTGCCCCCTGAGAACCCTGCGTCCCCACCCAGCAGCACCGCAACGCAGCCAAACGCCGCTCAGCAGCAGCTGATGCAACAGATGCTCCAAATGTTTGCAGGGGCAGGGGGAGGAGGAAGCGGCGTAGCGGTACGACTTCAGCAAACAAAAGATGTCTTTTTCCCCCACCTTCACTCTTTTAAAAAAAAACCCTGACGGTTGTGTCTCCTCCTGCAGAACCAGACCCCAGAGGTGCGCTTCCAGTCCCAGCTGGACCAGCTGAACGCCATGGGCTTCATCAACCGCGAGGCCAACCTGCAGGCCCTCATCGCCACCGGAGGAGACATCAACGCCGCCATCGAGAGACTGTTGGGCTCTCAGCCCTCGTAAAGACACACACACACTCACGTACACACACACACACAGAAACAGCACACACTCATATACACAAACACGATGCCGCAAAAGTAACTTTACAAAGACACTTGGGCAAGATCTGACACACCTCCTTTCTGCTTTTGTTCATTAGCTTAACCCCCCCTCTCCCCTTTCTTTGGCGTCATCCCCTCAACCACTCTTCATCTTGACGGGCGGTCCGGACGCATTCAAACCCTTTCTCCTTTTGTCGTCTTCTTCTTTGCAAAGTACGACGTGATTGGCGGAGGACGATGGCTAACATTAATCCGACATCACCCCCTCCTCCCCAAAACAGTCCCTTTCAGCGCCTCTAAATGCTAGTTAAGTGCTTTAGCAATGACGCCCTCCACACGTGTTAGTCATTCCAGGTGAAAGTGCCCGCTCGTGGGTGTGCAGTGTCTTTGTGTGTCTGAGGCACCGCTGCTGTGCCTTGTGTCCCCCCCTCCCCGACCACTCACCCATCCTGGTACCACAAAGTCAAGACGGTTTAATGCGAGACCTCCGTGTGTGTGTTTGTGTGTGTGAGGGAAGACGAGGGTTTGTGAGTTCCACCCACGCATCCGCACGCCGGACTTTCGACTTTAATCAAAACCGTTGAGACGCAGAGGGCACCATTGTAGAGGTTCATTTGTGTCTTTGTTAGGAAAACTTTTTGTTACACCAAATTTATGTAAGCAATTTTTGGGGGTTTCTATTTTGTGAACTGAATTGTTTACATCAATGCTAGTCACTAAAGAAATGTGTTAAAAAAAAATTAAGTGCATACAAAATTTCAGTCTAGAAAAATTAGGTGTTGGAAAATTCAGTGCAAAAGAAAATCAGTCCAAAAAAATTCAATGTTTTAAAATTTTGTACATAAATAAATGCATGCATTTATTTATGTACAGAATATACAGAAAAAATGTTTTTTTTTAAATTCAGTGTATAAAAATGATCTAAAAATGTCAATGTATTAAAATTCACAGTAAAAAAAAATCTTTGTAAAAATTCTGTGAAAAAGAATCAACCGTTTAAAAACTCAGTGTAAAAAAAAAAAAAAACTGTGTAAAAAATCAGTCCAAAAATTTCAGTGCAAAAAAAATCGGTGTCAAAATTCAGTCCAAAGAATCAGTGGTTTGAAAATTCAGTGCAGAAAAATTCAGTGTGCAAAAACTCTAAAAAATAAAAAAAAAATTCAGTGTAGGAAAATTCAGGGTAAATACAAAATCTGTGTAAAAACCTAGTTCAAAAATATTCACTGTTGGGGAAAAAAAATTCAATGCAAAATAAACATCAAGTGTGTAAAAATCCAGTGCAAAAAAATGTTTAAAAATTTAGTTCAAAAATTTCCGTGCAAAAAATAATCTGTGTAAAAATTCAGTCCAAAGAATCAGTGGTTTGAAAATTCAGTGCAGAAAAATTCAGTGTTCAAAAACTCAAAATTCAATGTAGGAAAATTCAGGGTATAACAAAAAGTCTGCGTAAAAACCTAGTCAAAAATATTCACTGTTGAAAAAAAAAAAGCAAAATAAACATCAGTGTGTAAAAATCCAGTGCAAAAAAAAAAGTGTTTAAAAATTTAGTGTACTAAAATTACGAGGTCAATAAATTTCTTGCTAAAATATTTGTTGCTTCAATACCCAAGAGTCACCTGTGGTAAATTAAGACTGAAGCAATAGATCCTTTCTCAGAAGCCGCCAAAGAGATGAGTTTTGAACAACAAATATTTCTGCGCTGATTTTCAAACATTGCATATTTTGCACAGTCTTTTAAAACACTGACTTAACAAACTGAGTTTTGAAACACACAATTTACCCACTTATTTTTTCTCAATGAAATTGTCCGTGTAAGTCAATTCAGATCACAAAAACTCAGTTACATGAATTCAGTTCCATAAAAGTTATGTAATTAAGACACAAGTGACCTCCTCACAAATACCAATGAAGCAAACAAGCGTTCCTTTCATTATTTTCTGATGATTTATTTCTTTTGTTCTTTTTTTTTCCTCTCTCTCTCTCTCTCTGGAGTTGTCGCGTTTAAATTAAAACAATGAAAATCAGTTCAACGATGAAAATAAAAGGCTTTACGAACAGTTCTGCGAATCTAGCGCTAGCTCGTCCTGATAACCTTTTTGTTTTCTTTTGGAAAATTCTCAGCATTGAAGTCGCGGTTACCACGGCAACCGCTTCTGCAGCTTGGTTGATCTCGGCTGTCAAAACAAAACGGAAATCCATCTCTCAATTGAACATGTTGGAACTAACTTTTAACAGTACTGTACTAAAAAAAAATGAAAATAAAAGGTGGTCAAAACTGTCTCTGCTCTGCTTTATGACAACGGCGTAGTTACACCAAAAATTATTTGTGAAATAAAGAAAAAAAGTCTTTGTAGTGCACTGGGAAGAAAAGGAAACTTAACACGAAACAAGTGTTGAAAATTTGGTGCTGTTTTTGTGTATGGAAAAATGCATTCCCAGGTATTCTCTGCAGTTAAGTCATCAGTTTAATGCATGATCTTTATCGGTCAAAGTCTCTTTGGCCTGACAGGTACACTCACCTGTCAGGCAAGCTTCTTTTTTGTCCTCACAGGGCTCGGCCAATACCTGGGAGTGGTTCTACCTGTTGCACCTGCTCCCCCTCCCTCCTCCCTAACCTGTCAGCTGACGAGGGATGGGCCCCCCCCTTGTCCCTCCACCCCCCCTCGTCGCCTCTACCTGTGCGCAGAGTAAAGAAGGAAGTGGATGAAGGCTGTCCAACCGGTTCTCTCTTCCACCTCAGCATTCTCCAAGCCGGAGAGAGTCCATCGGGGTCTGGATGTATTTTCCCAGCGTTTAGAGGGGTGGGGTTTTCGTAGAGCGGCTTCACATTGGATCCAGGAGGCACGTGAACGCAACATGGGGGACGAGACGTACAATTTTGTCTTCAAGGGTGAGTACCGCTCGCTGACTGGCTGTGATTGAACTTGCCTTTACTTTGCTGTACATGCTGCATTGCTTATTTTTTGTACATCAGGGGATGCCCACTGAGGGCCACAGACTGACAAGTCAAAGGTTGAGGGGGCCATTTGGCAAAACTAGAAAATACTATTTTTGTAAAAATGGTGTGTGAATGCTGAAGAGGCAAATCCAAACTGAAATGCTAACAGAACGCTGGCCTGATAGTGTCAAATAACAAAAAAATATAAATATGAGAAATACCAAAATCCATGACACTGAGATGTATAACTGCTAAAAAAAAAAGAAGCTAGCATGCTAATGTTAGCATGCCAAAATGCTATTTGTAACATGCATCAAGAACCAAAATATATTACTCTGAGGTGAGTACCTGAATAATTCATTTAAAATGCTAGCATGGTTCATTTACCAAAATATGACTAAGGTGTAGACCGATACAATTACCACAAAAAACAATTAGCATATTATCATTCGTCAAGTATCCAATTTATTCCACTAAAAGCCACAGACTGAGAAATCAAAGGATGCGGGGTCCATTTTGCTAGTTTTCACTTTCAAAACCAGTACTCAACAGATTATTTTCAAAGAACAAGAAAAGAAAATTTTGCTTCCAAAAAAATTGTGTGAATACAGGAGAGCCAAAGCCGAACTGAAATGCTAACAGTTAGCATGCTGGCTTGATAGCGTCAGGTAACAACAAAAATATGAGAAAAAATATCTAAAAAAATATCATGCTAGCTAATAGTGGGAGAGTCGCCGTGCGCAACCCGATGGTCCCTGGTTCAATTCCCACCTAGTACCAACCTCGTCACGTCCGTTGTGTCCTGAGCAAGACACTTCACCCTTGCTCCTGATGGGTGCTGGTTGGCGCCTTGCATGGCAGCTCCCTCCATCAGTGTGTGAATGGGTAAGTGTCAAAGCGCTTTGAGTACCTTGACAGTAGAAAAGCGCTATACAAGTACAACCCATTTATCATTTTAAAAGTACCTGTAAAAAAGCTTGCATGTTAATGTTAGCATGCATAAATGCTATTTGTAACATCCATTAAGAACCAAAAGGTATTACTCTGTTTGAGCCTGAATAATTTGTTTAAAATGTTACCATGCTAACCATGCCCATCCATCCATCCATTTTCTACCGCTTATTCCCTTTCGGGGTCGCGGGGGCGCTGGCGCCTATCTCAGCTACAATCGGGCGGAAGGCAGGGTACACCCCGGACAAGTCGCCACTTCATCGCAGGGCCAACACAGATAGACAGACAACATTCACACACTAGGGCCAATTTAGTGTTGCCAATCAACCTATCCCCAGGTGCATGTCTTTGGAAGTGGGAGGAAGCCGGAGTACCCGGAGGGAACCCACGCATTCACGGGGAGAACATGCAAACTCCACACAGAAAGATCCCGAGTCTGGATTTGAACCCAGGACTGCATTTTTCAAAATATGATTGAGGTGTATACCTATACGTTAGAAAAAAATCTAGCATGCTAAAAGTTAGCATTTGTGAAATACCAAAATATGACACTAAGGTTGGTATAAAGATGGCATGTGATAAAGCTAGCATGCCAAAACGCTATCTGTAACATGCGTCAATTACCAATATATATATATAAGACTTGGTGTGCGCTACCAGCATTTTGTGCCCATGGAAACACTCGATTCCCAACAAAGTCACGTTATGTTGCTCACAATCTCATCAGGTATATATTTCTAATTAAAATATCTAACTGAGGTGTATACTTATAAAATTTGTACCAAAAAAAACAAAAAACTACATGCTTGTCAGGACATTTATTAAACAAGACAAAAGGCAGGGACTCAAACAGAGACAGAATTATATTTGAACTCAGATCTGAGGAGAGACATGGCCACTGTACACTTTGTACAGTCCTGCACCACGCTCTGCCCCAAGATCGTACTCCATCCATCCATCCATCCATCATCTTCCGCTTATCCGAGGTCGGGTCGCGGGGGCAGCAGCCTAAGCAGGGAAGCCCAGACTTCCCTCTCTCCAGCCACTTCGTCTAGCTCTTCCCGGGGGATCCCGAGGCGTTCCCAGGCCAGCCGGGAGACATAGTCTTCCCAACGTGTCCTGGGTCTTCCCCGTGGCCTCCTACCAGCTGGACGTGCCCTAAACACCTGCCTAGGGAGGCGTTCGGGTGGCATCCTGACCAGATGCCCGAACCACCTCATCTGGCTCCTCTCGATGTGGAGGAGCAGCGGCTTTACGTTGAGCTCCTCCCGGATGGTAGAGCTTCTCACCCTATCTCTAAGGGAGAGCCCCGCCACCCGGCAGAGGAAACTCATTTCGGCCGCTTGTACCCGTGATCTTATCCTTTCGGTCATGACCCAAAGCTCATGACCATAGGTGAGGATGGGAACGTATATCGACCGGTAAATTGAGAGCTTTGCCTTCCGGCTCAGCTCCTTCTTCACCACAACGGATCGATACAACGTCCGCATTACTGAAGACGCCGCACCGATCCGCCTGTCGATCTCACGATCCACTCTTCCCCCACTCGTGAACAAAACTCCTAGGTACTTGAACTCCTCCACTTGGGGCAGGGTTTCCTCCCCAACCCGGAGATGGCACTCCACCCTTTTCCGGGCGAGAACCATGGACTCGGACTTGGAGGTGCTGATTCTCATTCCGGTCGCTTCACACTCGGCTGCGAACCGATCCAGTGAGAGCTGAAGATCCCGGCCAGATGAAGCCATCAGGACTACATCATCTGCAAAAAACAGAGACCTAATCCCGTGGCCACCAAACCGGATCCCCTCAACGCCTTGGCTGCGCCTAGAAATTATGTCCATAAAAGTTATGAACAGAATCGGTGACAAAGGACAGCCTTGGCGGAGTCCAACCCTCACTGGAAACGTGTCCGACTTACTGCCAGCAATGCGGACCAAGCTCTGACACTGATCATACAGGGAGCGGACTGCCACAATAAGACAGTCCGGTACCCCATACTCTCTGAGCACTCCCCACAGGACTTCCCGAGGGACACGGTCGAATGCCTTCTCCAAGTCCACAAAGCACATGTAGGCTGGTTGGGCAAACTCCCATGCACCCTCAAGAACCCTGCCGAGAGTATAGAGCTGGTCCACAGTTCCACGACCAGGACGAAAACCACACTGTTCCTCCTGAATCCAAGGTTCGACTATCCGGCGAAGCCTCCTCTCCAGTACACCTGAATAAACCTTACCGGGAAGGCTGAGGAGTGTGATCCCACGATAGTTGGAACACACCCTCTGGTCCCCCTTCTTAAAGAGAGGAACCACCACCCCGGTCTGCCAATCCAGAGGTACCGCCCCCGATGTCCACGCGATGCTGCAGAGTCTTGTCAACCAAGACAGCCCCACATCATCCAGAGCCTTAAGGAACTCCGAGCGGATCTCGTCCACCCCCGGGGCCTTGCCGCCGAGGAGCTTTTTAACTACTTCAGCGACCTCAGCCCCAGAAATAGGAGAGTCCACCACAGATTCCCCAGGCACCGCTTCCTCAAAGGAAGACGTGTTGGTGGGATTGAGGAGGTCTTCGAAGTATTCCCTCCACCGATCCACAACATCCGCAGTCGAGGTCAGCAGAACACCATCCGCACCATACACGGTGTTGATAGTGCACTGCTTCCCCTTCCTGAGGCGGCGTATGGTGGTCCAGAACCGCTTCGAAGCCGTCCGGAAGTCGTTTTCCATGGCTTCCCCGAACTCTTCCCATGTCCGAGTTTTTGCCTCCGCGACCGCTAAAGCTGCACACCGCTTGGCCCGTCGGTACTCGTCCACTGCCTCCGGAGTCCTATGAGCCAAAAGAACCTGATAGGACTCCTTCTTCAGCTTGACGGCATCCCTCACTGCTGGTGTCCACCAACGGGTTCTGGGATTACCGCCACGACAGGCACCAACAACCTTGCGGCCACAGCTCCAATCAGCCGCCTCGACAATAGAGGTTCGGAACATGGTCCACTTGGACTCAATGTCCCGCACCTCCCTCGTGACATGTTCAAAGTTCTCCCGGAGGTGTGAATTGAAACTCTCTCTGACAGGAGACTCTGCCAGACGTTCCCAGCAGACCCTCACAACGCGCTTGGGCCTGCCAGGTCTGTCCGGCATCCTCCCCCACCGTCGCAGCCAACTCACCACCAGGTGGTGATCGGTAGAAAGCTCCGCCCCTCTCTTCACCCGAGTGTCCAGAACATGAGGCCGCAAATCCGATGACACAACTACAAAGTCGATCATGGAACTGCGGCCTAGGGTGTCCTGGTGCCAAGTGCACATATGGACACCCTTATGTTTGAACATGGTGTTTGTTATGGACAATCCGTGACGAGCACAAAAGTCCAATAACAAAACACCACTCGGGTTTAGATCCGGGCGACCATTCTTCCCAATCACGCCTCTCCAGGTTTCACTGTCGTTGCCAACATGAGCGTTGAAGTCCCCCAGTAGGACAAGGGAATCACCCGGGGGAGCACTTTCCAGTACTCCCTCGATTGTACCCAAAAAGGGTGGGTATTCTGAACTGCTGTTTGGTGCGTAAGCACAAACAGTCAGGACCCGTCCCCCCACCCGAAGGCGAAGGGAAGCTACCCTCTCATCCACTGAGTTGAACTCAAACGTGCAGGCTTTGAGCCGCGGGGCAACGAGAATTGCCACCCCAGCCCGTCGCCTCTCACTGCCGGCAACGCCAGAGTGGAAGAGGGTCCAGTCCCTCTCGAGAGAACTGGTTCCAGAGCCCTTGCTGTGCGTCGAGGTGAGTCCGACTATATCCAGCCGGAACTTTTCTACCTCGCGGACTAGCTCAGGCTCCTTCACCCCCAGTGAGGTGATGTTCCACGTCCCAAGAGCTAGCTTCTGTAGCCGAGGATCGGACCGCCAAGTGCCCTGCCTTCGGCTGCCGCCCAGCTCACAATGCACCCGGCCTCTATGGCCCCTCCTATGAGTGGTGAGCCCATTGGAGGGATGACCCACGTTGCCTCTTCGGGCTGTGCCCGGCCGGGCACCATGGGGACAGGCCCGGCCACCAGGCGCTCGCCATCGTGCCCCAACTCCGGGCCTGGCTCCAGGGCGGGGCCCCGGTGACCCGCGTCCGGGCGAGGGGAAATCTGAGTTCATTTTGTTGTAATTCCATAGAAGTCTTTGAGCTGCTCTTTGTCTGATCACTCACCTAGGACCTGTTTGTCTTGGGAGACCCTACCAGGGGGCATGAAAGCCCCCAGACAACATAGCTCCTAGGATCATTGGGACACGCAAACTCCTCTACCACGGTAAGGTAGCAGCTCCTTCTTTATTTGACCCCCCCCCCAAACACACACACCCCTTCTTCTCACAGCTGCTTCCTTGGGGAAGTAGGTCGTAAACAGTGTTGCCTTCAGTTCCCGAACAGTTCAAAGAGAGTTCCATAAAATTGTTGAAAGTTCGTAAAAATACTTCAAAAGGGGTTCTTCTGGAAATTGGGCAGATCGTACCATCTGTCCACTTGGAAGTCCGAGTGGAGTTTTACGAGCATTCTTCTGGGAAGGTTTCAGCCTTTTGTCTTTTTGTCCAGAACACAATGTAATACAAAGTTTTTTGTGATAATTTAGAAACAATTATTCTAACAATGCTAATGGGTATCATTTGTCAAGTAAAAAAAACTCCTATTGAAGGCCACAGATTGACAAATCAAAGTGCTAGTTTTCCCCTTTTGAAACCAGTACTATGTAAAGATAATAATAAAAATATTTGACGCCGAGGTATTTAGTTGCAAAAGTAGCATAGAAGCTAGAATGCTAATATAAGAATGCTAATGATTAGGCTGTGGACCGTAAAGAAAAATTGCTATAAATGGCATAAAACAACTTTGAAGTTTTGCTCCTTTTTCCAATTTTTATTCCTAAAATTTAGCTATTTATTTAAATAAAAACAATATTTATCCCTTTTTTGTGTACTTTTAAACGCAACTTTATCGTCATTGCACTTATTTGAAGCTCATTTTGGTCGCAAACTACCATATTTACACTCAAACGCAATGGTGAGAGCCAAAAGAGTCAACCAAAATGTGCAGCTAACACACTGTAAGACAGGGGTCACCAACCTTTTTGAAACCAAGAGCTACTTCTTGGGTACTGATTAATGTGAAGGGCTACCAGTTTGATACACACTTAAATAAATTGCCAGAAATAACCAATTTGCTCAATTTAGTTTTAATAAATAAATCTATACATATTCACAAATGGCTATTTCTGTCTGTAATTTTTTTCCTTTTGTAGAGAATACATGATTAAAAAAACACTTAACTGAGCGGTTTAAAAGAGGAGAAAACACAAACAAAATGAAAATAAAATTTTGACACATAGTTTATCTTCAATTTTGACTCATTAAAATTCAAAATTCTACCAAAAAAATGAAGAGTAAAACTAGTTAATTCGAATCTTTTTGAAAAAATTAAAAAAAGAATTTATGGAACATCATTAGTAATTTTTCCTGATTTAAGATTAATTTTAGAATTTTGATGACATGTTTTAAATAGGTTGAAATCCAATCTGCACTTTGTTAGAATATATAACAAATTGGACCAAACTATATTTCTAACAAAGACAAATCATTATTTCTTCTAGATTTTCCAGAACAAAATTTTTTAAAGAAATTCAAAAGACTTTGAAATAAGATTTCAATTTGATTCTACAGATTTTCTAGTTTTGCCAGAATATTTTTTTTTTATTTTAATCATAAGTTTGAAGAGATAGTTATCAAATTTTCTTCGTCGGAAAAACAGAAGCTAAAATGAAGAATTAAATTGTATTTATTATTCTTTACAATAAAAAAAAAATATTTAAAAGGTAAAAAGGTATATGTGTTTAAAATCATCAAATCATTTTTAAGGTTGTATTTTTTTCTCTAAAATTCTCTTTCTGAAAGTTATAAGAAGCAAATTAAAAAAATAAAGGAATTTATTTAAACAAGTGAAGACCAAATATTTTCTTGGATTTTCAAAGTCTATTTGAGTTTTGTCTCTCTTAGAATTAAAAATGTCAAGCAAAGCGAGACCAGCTTGCTAGAAAATTAATACAATTTAAAAAATAGAGGCAGCTCACTGGTAAGTGCTGCTATTTGAGCTATTTTTAGAACAGGCCAGCGGGCGACTCATCTGGTCCTTACGGGCGACCTGGTGCCCGCGGGAACCGTGTTGGTGACCCCTGCTGTAAGAACTGGCAGCGCCCCCGTGCGGCTCAAGCTTGGAACTCCAGGTAGTAAATGTTTTAGTTTCAATGTGTTTATACCAGCTTTTTTCCCCCTCCTAGTGGTTCTAATCGGAGAGTCCGGTGTCGGCAAGAGCAACCTGCTGACCCGCTTCACCAAGAACGAGTTCAACCACGACAGCCGCACCACCATCGGCGTGGAGTTCAGCACCCGCACCGTCCAGCTGGACAACTGCACCATCAAGATGCAAGTGTGGGACACGGCCGGACTGGAGCGCTACCGCGCCATCACCTCAGCGTGGGTGCACACACACACACACACACACATCAGCTGTAATGTGCATGCCAGGCCTCTAGTTTGCGATCATTTCTTGTCTTTTCCTGTATTGGTTTGATGACGCGCTATGGGAACGTGTCGGCAGGTATTACAGAGGGGCCGTGGGCGCCCTGCTGGTGTTCGACATCACCAAGCACCTGACCTATGAGAGCGCCGAGCGCTGGCTGAAAGAACTGTACGACCACGCAGACCCTCACATGGTGGTCATGCTGGTGGGCAACAAGAGCGACCTGGAGCACCTGAGGACCGTGCCTGCTGAGGAGGCCAGGGCCTTTGCAGGTGAGACACCAGGATCTTTGACTGGTACTTTGACACTTGGTTCGCAAAACAGTAAATTCTCATGTACTATAGATCAGTGGTCCCCAACCACCGGGCCACAGAATAATTTTTTATCCATTTTTATTTAAAAATCAACATAAAAAACACAATATACACTTACAATTAGTGCACCAACCACAAAAACCTCCCTTTTCATGACAAAAATGTCCCTTTTTCATGAAAAAAAAAAAGGATTCCCCCCCTCCCCCGGGCCGCGGGACAAATTATCAAGCGTTGACCGGTCCGCAGATACAAAAAGGTTGGGGACCACTGCTATAGATGATCTTTGACTGGCACTTCTATACTTGGTCCTCAAAAACGGCATACTACTGTATCTTAGACTGGCACTTTTACACTTTGTTCGCAAAAACAGCAAAGTCTTCTGTCCTATAGATCAGTGGTCCCCAACCACCGGGCCATGGCCCGATTGGTACCGGGCCGCAGAATAATTTTTTAATTCATTTTTATTTAAAACAAAAAAAAATAATTGTTATTTTATTTATTTTTTTATTTTTTTAATTAAATCAACATAAAAAAACACAATATACATATACAATTAGTGCACCAACCACAAAAACGTCCCTTTTTCATGACAAAAACGTCCCTTTTTCATGACAAAGGAAAAATAAAAAAGGATTGAATAGGATCTTTGACCAGTGTTTTCTTCAGTAGGCTTTTGAAACAGCACAATTGTCCTGTCATACATAGGATCTTTGACCAGTGTTTTTGTAGTAGGTCCTTAAGAACAGCAGAGCGCTCCTGTCGTTGTATATAGGATCTTTGACTAGTGTTTTTGTAGTAGGTCCTTAAAAACAGCAGAGCGCTCCTATCATGTGTAGGATCTTTGACTAGTATTTTCTTCAGTAGGCTCTTGAAAACAGCACAATTCTCTTGTCATATATAGGATCTTTGAAGATTGTTTTTTCTAGTATGTCCTTAAGAGCGGTAGAGCTCTACTGTCATTTATAGGATCTTTGAGTAGTGTTTTAGTACTAGGCTCTTGAAAACAGCACAATTCTCCTGTCATACATAGGATCTTTGACAAGTCTTTTTTGTAGTAGGTCCTTAAGAACAGCAGAGCGCTCCTGTCTTATATAGGATCTTTGACTAGTCTTTCTGTAGTGGGTCCTTAAGAACATTTGAGTGCTCCTGTCATATATAGGATCTTTGACTAGTGTTTTTCTAGCATGTCCTTGAGAACAGTAGAGCTCTCCTGTCATATATAGGATCTTTGACTGATGTTTTTGTAGTAGGCTCTTGAAAACAGCACAATTCTCCTGTCATTTTTAGGATCTTCGATGAGTGTTTTTTGTAATAGGTCCTTAAGAACAGCTGAGCGCTCCTGTCATGTATGGGATCTTTGACTAGTGTTTTTGTAGTATGTCCTTTAGAACAACAGAGCGCTCCTGTCATATATAGAATCTTTGACTAGTCTTTTTGTAGTGTGTCCTTAAGAACAGCAGAGCGCTCTTGTCATATAAAGGATCTCTGACTAGTCTTTTTGTAGTGTGTCCTTAAGAACAGCAGAGCGCTCCTGTCATATAAAGGATCGTTGACTAGTCTTTTTGTAGTATGTCCTTAAGAACAGCAGAGCGCTCCTGTCATTTAAAGGATCTTTGACTAGTCTTTTTGTAGTATGTCCTTAAGAACAGCAGAGCGCTCCTGTCATTTAAAGGATCTTTGACTAGTCTTTTTGTAGTATGACCTTAAGAACAGCGGAGTGCTCCTGTCATACATAAGATCTTTGACTAGTCTTTTTGTAGTATGTCCTTAAGAACAGCAGAGCGCTCCTGTCATATAAAGGATCTTTGACTAGTCTTTTTGTAGTATGTCCTTAAGAACAGCAGAGCGCTCCTGTCATTTAAAGGATCTTTGACTAGTCTTTTTGTAGTATGTCCTTAAGAACAGCAGAGCGCTCCTGTCGTTTAAAGGATCTTTGACTAGTCTTTTTGTAGTATGTCCTTAAGAACAGCAGAGCGCTCCTGTCTTATATAGGATCTTTGACTAGTCTTTTTGTAGTGGGTCCTTAAGAACATTAGAGTGCTCCTGTCATATATAGGATCTTTGACTAGTGTTTTTCTTGCATGTCCTTGAGAACAGTAGAGCTCTCCTGTCATATATAGGATCTTTGACTGGTGTTTTTGTAGTAGGCTCTTGAAAACAGCACAATTCTCCTGTCATTTTTAGGATCTTCGATGAGTGTTTTTTTGTAATAAGTCCTTAAGAACAGCTGAGCGCTCCTGTCATGTATTGGATCTTTGACTAGTCTTTTTGTAGTAGGTCCTTAAGAACAGCAGAGCGCTCCTGTCATTTAAAGGATCTTTGACTAGTCTTTTTGTAGTATGTCCTTAAGAACCGCAGAGCGCTCCTGTCATATAAAGGATCTTTGACTAGTCTTTTTGTAGTGTGTCCTTAAGAACAGCAGAGCGCCCCTGTCATATAAAGGATCTTTGACTAGTCTTTTTGTAGTATGTCCTTAAGAACAGCAGAGTGCTCCTGTCATACATAAGATCTTTGACTAGTCTTTTTGTAATATGTCCTTAAGAACAGCAGAGCGCCCCTGTCATATAAAGGATCTTTGACTAGTCTTTTTGTAATATGTCCTTAAGAACAGCAGAGTGCTCCTGTCATACATAAGATCTTTGACTAGTCTTTTTGTAATATGTCCTTAAGAACAGCAGAGCGCTCCTGTCATATAAAGGATCTTTGACTAGTCTTTTTGTAGTATGTCCTTAAGAACAGCAGAGTGCTCCTGTCATATAAAGGATCTTTGACTAGTTTTTTTTGTAGTATGTCCTTAAGAACAGCAGAGCTCTCCTGTCATATAAAGGATCTTTGACTAGTCTTTTTGTAATACGTCCTTAAGAACAGCAAAGCGCTCCTGTCATACATAAGATCTTTGACTAGTCTTTTTGTAGTACGTCCTTAAGAACAGCAGAGCGCTCCTGTCATTTAAAGGATCTTTGACTAGTCTTTTTGTAGTATGTCCTTAAGAACAGCAGAGCGCTCCTGTCTTATATAGGATCTTTGACTAGTCTTTTTGTAGTGGGTCCTTAAGAACATTAGAGTGCTCCTGTCATATACAGGATCTTTGACTAGTGTTTTTCTTGCATGTCCTTGAGAACAGTAGAGCTCTCCTGTCATATATAGGATCTTTGACTGGTGTTTTTGTAGTAGGCTCTTGAAAACAGCACAATTCTCCTGTCATTTTTAGGATCTTCGATGAGTGTTTTTTTGTAATAAGTCCTTAAGAACAGCTGAGCGCTCCTGTCATGTATGGGATCTTTGACTAGTCTTTTTGTAGTAGGTCCTTAAGAACAGCAGAGCGCTCCTGTCATTTAAAGGATCTTTGACTAGTCTTTTTGTAGTATGTCCTTAAGAACAGCAGAGCGCTCCTGTCATATAAAGGATCTTTGACTAGTCTTTTTGTAGTGTGTCCTTAAGAACAGCAGAGCGCCCCTGTCATATAAAGGATCTTTGACTAGTCTTTTTGTAGTATGTCCTTAAGAACAGCAGAGTGCTCCTGTCATACATAAGATCTTTGACTAGTCTTTTTGTAATATGTCCTTAAGAACAGCAGAGCGCCCCTGTCATATAAAGGATCTTTGACTAGTCTTTTTGTAATATGTCCTTAAGAACAGCATAGTGCTCCTGTCATACATAAGATCTTTGACTAGTCTTTTTGTAATATGTCCTTAAGAACAGCAGAGCGCTCCTGTCATATAAAGGATCTTTGACTAGTCTTTTTGTAGTATGTCCTTAAGAACAGCAGAGTGCTCCTGTCATATAAAGGATCTTTGACTAGTTTTTTTTGTAGTATGTCCTTAAGAACAGCAGAGCTCTCCTGTCATATAAAGGATCTTTGACTAGTCTTTTTGTAATATGTCCTTAAGAACAGCAAAGCGCTCCTGTCATACATAAGATCTTTGACTAGTCTTTTTGTAGTACGTCCTTAAGAGCAGCAGAACGCTCCTGTCATTAGTCTTTGAACTGCATGGTTCTTCTTGTAGTGTATTTCTGACTACTTGTATTTGTACTGTGCTCCCCGTGATCAGAGAAGAAGGGTCTGATGTACATGGAGACGTCTGCGTTGGATTCCACCAACGTGGAAGCGGCCTTCACGGACGTCCTCACCGGTACGTGCCTTTCAAATCTTTCCCCGGGCTCAGCGGTCTGACGCTTCTTGTGTGGCAGCGATCCACCGCAAGGTGGCGAGCAGAGAGGTGACCCGGGGCTCCATCAGCGCCGTCACCCTGACGCCGCCCAGCGGTCCCAGCAGCGATGGCCAGGAGGAAGGGAGGAAGTGCTGCGGCAGCTGAGCGCCAACACGGACTCACACCGTGTAAGTTGCATGAAAAAGGCCAACACTCCTGACTGTCTCGCTGAAGTCGTGTCGTTGTTGTAAAGCCAAGCCCTGGCAATCATTTGGAATAAATTATTTAATTATTTTGCCCAGTGACTTGATGAATGCTTGTACACATCACTATTATTATTATTACTATCATCAACACTGTTATGCATGTGGGCTGTCCAATGTGATGGGTTGGATTGTGGCCATAGTGGACCATCTGGTCTTTTTAAGATCTGTGATGTCACACCAAGATGTGACAATTCAAACTACGATCTTTTTGTTTTTCTCTACAAACTATTTGTCAGCACACAAGAATCTTTTGCTAATATTTCAGACACAATCAATTATCCTCGACACACCTGATGTCCGCAGCAGGTATTAATTGGCCTTCCCAATCAAATTGTAAAATCTTCGACTATTTGAACACAGCCCAACAATTATTATCACTGTTGTCATTATTACTATTATTACTATTACTGTACTATCACCATTAGTATCATTATAATTATCACTATTACTAAAACTATCCCCATTATCATCATTATAATTATCACTGTTATTATTACTATCACCGTTATTATTATTATTATTACTATCACCATTATACAGTATTTCTCTCACTATTTTTGCTATAACTATCACCATTATCATTACAGTCATCACTATCACTGTTATTACTATAACTATCACCATTATCATTATAATTATCACTATCACTGTTATTACTATAACTCTCACCATTATCATCATCATAATTATAACTGTTGTTATTATTACTATCACCTTTATTATCATTATTACTATAACTATTATACAGTCTTTCTATCACTATTATTACTATAACTATCACCATTATCATTAATTATAACTATCGCTGTTATTATTATAACTAACCCCATTATCATCATTATAATTATCACTGTTATTGTTATTATCAACATTATTATCATTGTTACTACTATCACTATTATACAGTATTTCTATCACTATTATTAATATAACTATAACCATTGTCATTATAATGATCACTATCAATGTTATTACTATAAATATCACCAATATCATTATAATTATCACTATTATTGTTATTATCACTGTTATCATTATTACTGCTATCACTATTATACAGTACTTCTATCACTATTGTATAACTATCATCATTATCGTTATAATTATCACTATCACTGTTATTACTATAACTATCACATTATCATCATTATAATTATCACTGTTATTGTTATTATTACTATCACTGTCATTATCATTATTAATACCATCACCCTTATACAGTATTTCTAACACTATTATTACTATAACTATCACCATTATCATTATAATTATTACTATCACTGTTATTACTATAACTATCACCATTATCATCATTATAATTATCACTGTTATTGTAGTTATTACTATAACCGTTTTTATCATTATGACTACTATCACTATTATACAGTATTTCTATCACTATTAATATAGCTATCACCATTATCATTATAATTATCACTTTCAGTGTTATTGTTATTATTACAATATTCATTATTACTACTATCACTATTATATTACTTCTACTATTGTGTTACTGTCATTTTTACTACTATATCACCATTGATATCACTACTATCACAATTGTTATTACTATCACTACTACTAATACCACTGTCATTATTACAATCAATATTACCACTGTTATTATTACTACTATATCACTACCATTATTATGACTATCACTGTTATTATTATGTGCTGTCACCATTATTGTCATGATTATCACTATGCTTATTATTACTGTAGTATCACATTATGAGCATTATACTTCAGTTCATTTGGAACATGCATACGATACAATGTAGCACATCACATATTTCCACTTGTTTGATTACAGCACGTCCGAAAAGAAGCTGAGCTTATTTAATCCTACCCCTTTTTCATACCATTGCAATTGTATCCCATGTCCTTGTTTTCTGTAACACAACAGTGAATACATAAATAATACTTCATACTAAGTAAACTAATATTAAATACATAAATAATCCATAAAAAAAGGGTTCAAGATGTTAGTCATAATTATTGTTCCGCGTACTTTGTGAACACTTTAGTTTGAACAGTCTCTTAACCTGAATCATATTGCTGCTTTCTTTCATTTCTTTGCTTAATCCATTCCATCATTTATTCACGACCATTCAATTGGTTTTACTATTATCGTTATTACTACTATCCCTATTATATTACTATTGCTATTATAACTATCACCTCTATTATCATAATTATCCCTATTACTGTTATTATTAGCATTACTATTATTATTATTATTACTACATCACTATTGCTATTGTTATAACTATCACCATTATCATAATTATCACTGTCACTGTTGTTATTATTATCATTACTGTTATCAATATCATTACTATCACTATTATGACTATTGCTATTATTGTAACTATCACCATTATTATCATAATTATCACTACCACTGTTATTATTATTACTGTTATCAATATTACTACTATCACTATTATAAGACTATTGCTATTATTATAACTATCACCATTATTATCATTATTATCACTATCACTGTTATTATTACCATTACTATTATTTTTGGTTACTACATCACTATTACTATTGCTATTGTTATAACTATCACCATTACTATCATAATTATCACTATCACGGTTATATCATTACTACTATCACTATTATATGAGTATTGTTATAACTATCACCATTATTATCATAATTGTCACTATCACTGTTATTATCATTACTATTATCATTATTACTACAACACTATTATATTACTATTGCTATTATTATAACTATCACCATTATCATAATTATCACTATCAATGTTATTATCATTACTATTATTATTACTACTATCACTATTACTATTGTTATTACTATCACTGTGATTACCACGATTATCACTATCACTGTTATTATCATTACTTTTTTTCATTATTACTACTATTACTATTGTGATAACTATCACCATTATCATCATGATTATCACTATCACTGTTATTATCATTACTATTATCAACATTTCTACTATCACTAGTAAATGACTATTACAATTAATATAACTATCACCATTATTATCATAATTATCAATATCACTGTTGTTATCATTACTATTATTACTACAGCACTATTAAATTACTATTGCTATTATTATAACTATCACCATTATCATTATTATTACTATCACTGTTATTATCATTACTATTATCATTATTACTACTATTACTATTGCTATTGTTATTACTATCACTATTATTATAATTATCACTATCACTGTTATTATTATCATTACTATGTTTCATTATTGTTACTCTCACTATTACTATTGTTATTACTATCACTGTGATTACCATGATTATCACTATCACTGTTATTATCATTACTATTTTTCATTATTATGACTATTACAATTGTGATAACTATCACCATTATCATCATGATTATCACTATCACTGTTAATATTATCATCACTATTATCATCATCACTACTAACACTAGTAAATGACTATTGCAATTAATATAACTATTATCATAATTATCACTATCACTGTTTTTATCATTATTATTATTACTACAACACTATTATATTACTATTGCTATTATAACTATCACATTATCATTATTATTATTACTATCACTGTTATTATAATTACTATTATCATTATTACTACTATTGTTATTACTATCACTATTATCATAATTATCACTATCAATGTTATTATTATCATTACTATGTTTCATTATTGTGACTCTCACTATTACTATTGTTTTAACTATCATCACAATTTTCACTATCACTGTTAATATTATCATTACTATTATCATCATTACTACTATCACTAGTATATGACTATTGCTTTTACAATTATCACCATTATCATAATTATCACAAAAGTTTGCATCGCTATCACTATCACCACTACTATCACTCTTATGATTATAATTATTATCACTGTTATTACTATCACTATTATCATTATTATTATTACTATCATTTTTATTACTCTTATTATTACAATTATTATCACCATTATTATCATTCTTATTATTATAACTATCATTATTACTACTCTTAGTACAATGATCAGTATTATCATTGTTATTATTATTACTATCATTATTACTACTCTTAGTACAATTATCACTATTATCATTATTATTACTATCATTATTACTACGATCACTATTATTACTATCATTATTTCTATCTTTATTACTACTGTCACTATTATTACTACTGTCACTATCACTATTATCACTGATATTACATTATTATTACTATTTTTACTACTATAATTTTTACTTCGATCACTATTAGTATTATCACTATCCCTAGTATTATGATTTATATTATTACTGCTATCATGAAACATATCATTACTATTACTATTCTATTACTACTACTGTCAATGTTACTATTTACATTTTTATTACTACTATAATGTTAGTCACTATGAATATTGCTATTAATGTCACTATTATTATTATTAATAATGTTTCACTTTCAGGACATCATTGGTCACACAAGTGAGGCTGTTGTTTCAGCAGAGTCCCTCTGGCCAGCAGTATGTATCTTACATCTTTTTGGAAGACTTAAATTAATCCTATTAATATGTTTGGTACTGTCGTCTGGTCACCATGGCAACACACGGTTGGAAAGGAATTAATGTAACCTTTTTCAAGCAAGAGGTGAAATATTTTGACGAACATAATTATTTTGTCTGCTTACATCACATTAAGTTGTTGTTGTTTTTTGATACTGCAGCTTGTGTTTCATAATATTATGATTTAATTAAAAAAAATTACTTAAAAATCTGCTTTTGTTTTGTTTGCTTACTTTTTCCCCCACAAAAAGTTTTGTTCTTGTATTATATTTTCTTCTTTGAAAAAAAATGAACTTTGGGCGAAAATAATTCCCGGTAAAATCCAATTTCTTTTCTTGTAATCTTTTTTTAATTAAAAAAACGTATTTTAAGATTTTTTTTAAATCTGAGCACTAACTTTCTGTGATTCATTCAACAATATCTTTAGCGTCTCAAAATGATGTAATTTATCACGACTTGCAATATATTTCCTGCACCTTTTTTTTTTTATAGCGGATCATTTTTTGCACCCTGCTGAAGGGGGCGGAGCTAATCATTGAGCCGCCTGCTGATTGGTGCTCCCTACATTAGGATGCATTTAGGATTATTGTCTTTAGCAGTAATTATTTCTGCATGAGTCTTTTTCTGATGACCCCTGACCTCGCTCTTTGATTGGGTCTGTGTTTTTGTTGACGCTCCCTAAAGTATCTGATGGCGCTTGATTTCCTAACACAGGAACACAGAAATCATTTTCCACAAATAACGAAGCAACAATTTCCTTTTATGCGTATTTACTGCGGAAAATGTCATCCAAAAACGCCATTAGATGACGTTCTGATGCATACTTGTCCTTGTTTTACACTTGAGCTCACCATGGCCAAAATAAAATAGGGATGATGCACAACGGTTGCCATGGTAAAGTTGTTATGGCGACCAGTCAGTAGCCCATGCAAACCTGTCGTGATCATACATGGCCGGGAGGGAGGTCAACAATAACTTGACTAAACGTTTTTTTCTGCCTGGTTGCCGTGACAACAGCAGTGTTAGCGTGCAGGTGTGCAGAAGGCCGAGGAGGAAGTCTTCATGTTTCCAGCCAGGAGGTGAGATCACCTTACAGGTGAGAGTGTCAACTTTTCCTTCTTTTGCACTTCCACTGATTGATCTCTACCCGCCCTTTATTCGGGTTTAGGTTTTTTTTTTTTGACATGGTAGCAGGTCAAAATCATCAAAACAAAAGGGAGGTTGAGTAAAACGTTAACACAATTAAGTGACATGTTACTCCGCGTATTAAAAAAAAAAACGAGATGAAAAAGTTGGCAGAAATGAAACCCAATCATGTTTAATTTTGTGTTGCGGATGGGTGGGACAAGGTGGGAGTATATCCAATCACAGCTCTTAAAAGGCATACATTGAAAGAGGGGTGGGTCCCGGCTCCCTTCAGGTCGTTGACCAGGTCCCACCGTGTAGTTGGAGGTGAGATCTAGCACACGGCCCTAGACCGAGGGAGGGAGGGAGTATGACCGTGGTCATATATATATGAAGAGTTCATATGCAAAAGCAGATAAATCCATTTTGACCGATTCTGTATATTAACGATTTTCTGCCTGCTGGTGTTGCCGGTACATGCACAAGCATACAATGGTTTATTTAATATCAACATAAGCAAGTCATGAAAGCCTAAACTTTTAAGAAATGCTGATGTAATGAATGGCTTTCAAGTAAGAGTGTTTGATGTGGTTTTACGTCAAAAGCAGATATATCCAAATTATGATATGTCGCAAAAACAGATATCTCCAAAATCGTTTTCTTTGCGGTCGTTATTTCGCATAATATTCAAGATAAAGATAGAGAGAAAAAAAGAACGTTAAATTTATCGAAAGCCACATTTCAACGTAACAACTGTTCACATTTATTTACTTCATTATTTAACAGTTTCGATCCCTTGGTACGTATAAATCTAGCTGTCCCTGCGAACATTGTTTTTTCGTACTTGCTAACCGGACATGCTTTTTTGGAACTGTGACCTCACATATTTACCTTGTGCTTTTCAGCACAAAATGAAAAAACAGTGTTGCAATGAAGACAATGTTTTATTAATAAAACAACCACAAATGCTCAACCTGGTTTGCCTATCAAAAACACTCCTGTGCAGATAACAGCTCACTCATCATCGCTATCGACATTAGCTCCATGCTCGACAACATCGTTTAACGCGGCGGTGTAAAACTCACGGACACGCGTGCTAGCTCCAACATCAAATAATAACTTCAACACGTCAGTTTTTTTCGCTGGCTTAACAGTGTTCAGAGGAGAAGCTTCCAAATTATTCATGCGTGGATAACAACACTGAGTGAGTCCGTGCGCGCCGCCATTTTTTTGTCACGTGATCCCGTACTGCAGCGCTGGTTGGGCAAACGGATATATCGGCTTTTGTGGTAGATGATCCATGGCGCTTATCGGCCTTTGCAATAAATCGCTGAACTAAATGACGTTAAAAGCTGCATTTGTCCGCATTTGCAAACAAATTGATTTTGGTATACCACAATAGAAGTGGCGGACTATATATTACCGAGGCTGGGCTAAACTTTATCAAAATGGCGTTTATCGGTTTTTGCGTATGAACTCTTCATATATATATATATATATATATATATATATATATATATATATATATATATACATATGTGTGTGTATATATATATATATATATATATGTCCCGACGGGATCACCACCTTATCGTGGTGGGGCACTTTGCGTGTCTCCATGACCCCTAGAGCTATGTCGGCTGGAGTCTTGTACTCCTGGCAGGGTTACCCAAGCCGAACAGGTCGAAGGGTAGAGGCCAGACTAAGAGTGATCCCGAAGACCTCAACGGTGGAGCAGGCAGAAGATGGTAGAAGTGAGAAGCACCACAATGGCTGTAAAAGTGGATGAAGGCTAAGGGAGCAAACCCTGACAGAAAAGCAAGCTGGTGGCGGCAAGCTTTGAGGCGGTTTCCCAAAAACCTGGATTCCGGCAGCTTCCTGCAGCTATAAGAAGATGCCGGTCGTCTAGGGTCTCCCTTGCCACTGGAACGATCTTCTTACAATCAAGGTAGTGGCGTTGGGAAAAGCGCACCCCTCATGCCACTCTAAAAACCATCATTGCGCAGGTATCTTCTTTACCTGAGTCTCCGACATCAAAAGTCTGACGGCGATGGAGCGTCCAGTAACGGAGGCAGGTTTGAATGAGCTGGAAGCTCTTAGCTGGAACTCTGCACGTCAGCGGCACAGGACAACGGTCGTTAGCAGCTGGGATTGAGTGGCAGCTGTTTCCGGCAGACTCCTGTGCGTCTGAGCAGCCCCTATTTAGGGACAGCACTGCTCACCCCAATTGGGGAAAGGCCTAGAAAAGGTGGCCTAAAGATTGCCCACTCAACACAGTACCCGGGCAGGAAACCGCACCTGTCGGGACATTCCATTACGCGGTCGAAATACAAAGATTATACCATTTAGAATTGCAGCATGGAACATAAGGACCCTCCTGGATGCCAGTCCGGACAGACCACAGCGCAGAACAGCACTTGTTGCCAGCGAGCTAAAGCGCTACAATGTGGATGTGGCAGCACTCAGTGAGACCCGATTCCTCGAGGAAGGCTCACTCAATGAAGTAGGAGAGGGTTACACATTATTTTGGAAAGGATACCCCATGGGCGGACCACACCTTCACAGAGTTTGTTTTGCAATCAAGAACAGCCTTCTGCTCAAGCTCACAGAATCACCAGTGGGTGTCAGTGAAAGGCTCATGACTCTTCGCATCCCCCTTGCAAAATGAAGACATGTCACTTTGGTAAGTGCCTATGCACCAACTCTGCCATCCAATGATGAAGAGAAGGATTGCTTCTACCAGGCACTCGATGACATCCTCAGTCACATCCCGAGGAGTGAGAAAATCATGCTGCTTGGTGATTTCAATGCAAGAGTCGGAAAGAACACGCAAAACTGGAATGGTGTGATAGGCGCCCACGGCATTGGAAAAGTCAACCCCAATGGCATGAGACTCCTTAGTCTCTGTGCGGAACACAAACTTACCATCACAAACACCATCTTCCAACAAAAGAACAAATATAAGGCATCCTGGATGCATCCCAGGTCCAAACACTGGCACCTGATCGACTTTGCGATCGTGTAGAGGCTGACCTCAAGGACGTGCTCATTACAAGAGCTATGCGAGGGGCAGACTGCTGGACCGACCACCGCATGATTCTGACAAAGGTCAGAATGCATGTTCGGCCCCTAACACGTCACGGTGTACCTAAGAAGAAAACACTCAACTGTGCCAGACACTCCAGCAGCGACACCCGTGACAACGTCCGTCGCTCCCTAGCTGAGAAGCTGGCAGACATTGAGCCACTGATCACCTCAGAGTCTGGGATGGATGAGAAGTGGACCTCCCTATCCACCATCCTCTTTGACACTGCAGCCCAAGTCATTGGTGTCAAAACTAAGAAACACCAGAACTGGTTTGACCAGAATGCTGGAGAGATCTCCACCCTCCTGTACAGAATGCACAAGGCACACAGAGCCACCCTGAACAACCCACAATCCCAATTCCATAAAAAGCAATGGCAAGCCCTTCGTTCTGAGGCCCAAACAACTCTCAGAAAACTGAAAGATGATTGGTGGATCTCAAAGGCCAATGAAATCCAGTCTCACTCTGATAGAAATGATATGCACAGTTTCTATGATGCAGTGAAAACCATCTACAGCCCCAGAAACTGCTCTCTGGCACCTGTTAGATCTGCTGATGGAACATCTTTAATCAAGGATCAGGCTATGATAGTGGAGCGGTGAGCTGAGCATTTTAACACCGTGCTCAACCAGCCCACCCCAGTGGACCCAACTGTCCTTGCAGAGCTCTCTAAACATCCTAGCTAGCCAGATCTCGACCTCCCCCCAACCTTCAAAGAAATCCTGCATGCAGTCAAAACCCTGAAAAACAATAAATCCCCTGGACCTGACAGCATCCCGGCTGAACTTCTCAAGGAAGGAGGCTACCTCTGTACCCGGACACTGGATCTCTACATTTCAGAGGTGTAGAGACGAGAGTGTGTCCCGCAACAGTGGAAAGATGCCAACATTGTGACCATCTACAAGAACAAAGGAGACAAATCCATCTGCTCCAATAGTAGGGGTATCTCTCTCTTGGCCATTGCTGGAAAGGTCCTTGCCAAGGTCATGCTCCGCAGACTCATCCCCGCAATATCAGAACGGGTCACCCCAGAGTCGCAGTGTGGTTTTCGGAAGGACAGGGGGACAGTTGACATGATCTTTGTGACACGTCAGCTCCAAGAGAAATGCCGGGAGCAGCACAAGGACTTGTTCATTGCCTTTGTCGACCTTTCAAAGGCATTTGACACAGTAAACAGGGACCTACTGTGGCAAGTCCTGAAGAGATTTGGGTGTCAACCCAAGTTTCTCACCATCCTTGCACAGTTCCATTTTGGGATGATGGCCCGAGTGGTAGTGGGAAGACACAGCTCAGATCCTTTTGGTGTGAAAACTGGAGTGAGGCAGGGCTGTGTGCTGGCTCCAGTTCTCTTCAATATTTTCCTCGTCTGTGTCACAACACTGCTACGTAGGGGGATGGAGGAGCAGGCTGGAGTTACCATAGACTTCAGGCTTGATGGTAACCTGTTTAACATCAGGAGGCTACAGGCAACTACCAAGCTGACCTCAGAGACCATCATTGAGCTGCAATACGCCGATGACTGTGCCCTGGTTGCCCATACACCACAGGCTCTGCAAAACATCCTCTCGGCAGTTGTAAATGCATATTCCAGAATGGGACTGACGATCAACACCCAGAAGACAGAGGTACTCTGTCAGTCTAGTGCTGACCTCCCACAAAACCCCACAATAACCCTCACAGCAGCAGGGCAACAGCTGCTCACGGGGCCCACCTTTAAATACCTGGGGAGCATAATGTCTGACACCTGCTCAATGGATGACGAGATCCAGAACTGCCTCAAGCAAGCATCAGCATTTTTTGGTCGTCTAAGGCGAAGGGTTTTTCAGAACAGCAACCTCAAACTCCAGACCAAAGTGCTGGTCTACAGAGCAGTATGCGTCACTGCATTACTGTACGGATGTGAGGCATGGACTATCTACAGCCGCCATCTGAGAAGCCTGGAGACTTTCCATGTAAGATGTCTGCAGAAGATCCTTGGCATCACATGGAAGGACAGAGTGCCGCACACAGAAGTGCTGGAGAGGGCAGGCAGCTGCAGTGTGGAGTCCATCATGACCCGACATCAACTCAGGTGGTTTGGGCATGTCATCCGAATGCCCAGCCATAGACTCCCACGCAAAATCCTCTATGGTCAGTTGCACCTAGGCCAACGCAGTGCTGGTGGGCAGAAGAAGCGGTTCAAAGACCAAATGAAGACCACACTGAAGAGATGCCAGATCAACCCCTCTTCACTGGAGGAACTTGCTTCCTGCCGAGACCTCTGGCGCTCCCACTCCTCACAGGGAGTGGATTATATAGAGGAACAGCGCACACAACACCGTGCAGCAAAGCGTGCGAAGAGGCAAGCTCGCAGAGCCACCCCTGCTCCCCCTTCACATGCCCGGTCTGTAACCGCATCTGTGGATCCAGGATCGGACTGTTCAAACATCAGCAGACTCACAAATAAAAGAAGATGGTCATCATCAAATCGATGGACAACCATAAGCAATATATATATATATATATGTATATATATATATATATATATATATATATAGATATGTGTGTGTATTTATGTATATATGTGTAAATATATGAATATGTATGTATATAAATGTGTACATGGTTACATGTTTGTATGTATATATATGTGTATGTACATGTGTGTATTTATGTATATATGTGTAAATATATGAATATGTATGCATATAAATGTGTACGTGGTTACATGTTTGTATGTATATATATGTGTACGTATATGTGTTTATATATATATATATGTATGTATATATATGTGTATGTATATATATATGTAAATGTGTGTATATATATGTAAATGTGTGTGTATATATATATGAATATGTATATATACATATGTATGTATGTATATTTGTGTATGTATATTTATATATATGTATGTGTATATATGTAAAAAATATATTTTTTAAATTGCGGTTCATTTGAAAATATACACACAAACGTGTGTTTATAGATGTATATATGTGTGTATATGTATATTTGTGTATATTTTTATGTTTGTGTGTATGTATGTATATATATATATATATGTATGTATATTTATATGTATGTGTATATATATATATATATGTAAAAAATAATTTTTTTAAATTGCGGTTCATTTGAAAATATACACACAAACGTGTGTTTATATATGTATATATGTGTGTATATGTATATATGTGTATATTTTTATGTTTGTGTGTATATATATATATATATATATAATATATATGTATGTATGTATATTTATATATATGTATGTGTATATCAATGTAGAAAATATTTTTTTTAAATTGCGGTTCATTTGAAAATATACACACTAAAAGGTGTGTGAGTGTGTTTATATATGTATATATATGTGTGTATATGTATGTATATGTATATATATGTATGTACAGTATGTATATATGTATGTATATGTGTGTGTTTCTTTAAACCCTCCATGTCAGCTGCTACAACAATAAGAGAAGTTAAAAGTCAGGGTACAGCGAGGAAGGAGGATGAGGACAACGACTACAAACATCTTTGTTGCTTGCTTTGCAAAATGGCCGCCATTTCCTCCTCACAGCTGCATGCTCACTACAGCGCTCAGAAGCTTTCACTTTCACTTTGACACTTCAGCTGGAAAAATGCAGTATAGTTTTAATGGCGCCCACTGCTGGTTGCTGGTATCCTCGAATCACCTGGATCAATTTTACATGACAAATCCTTGCTTGGGCACCGACCTTGCTGGAGGTGAGGAACACGCTGCAGGACTGCTTGTATCGCACATGATATCACACACGAGTAAACACGCTGCAGGACTGCTTGTATCGCACATCTAATCACACACGCGTAAACACACTGAAGGAATGCTTGTATCGCACATGATATCACACACGAGAAAGCACGCTGCAGGATTGCTTGTATCGCACATGATGTCAGACACAAGGAAACATGCTGTAGGACTACTTGTACCGCACATGATATCACACACAAGTAAACACACCGGGAGGTGCTTGTATCGCACATGATATCACACACAAGTAAACACACCGGGAGGTGCTTGTATCGCACATGATATCACACACAAGTAAATAAGCCACAGGACTGCTTGTATTACACATGATAACACACACAGGTAAATCTTACAGGATGGCTTGTATCACACATGATATCACACACAAGTAAACATGTTGCAGGACGGCTTGTATCGCATGTGGTAACGCACACGAGTATACGCAGCACGACTGCTTGTATCGCACATGATATCACATACAAGTAAACAAGCCGCAGGACAGCTTGTATCACGCAATCAATATCACACACCACAAAGCACGCTGCAGGTATGCTTGTATCGCACATGATATCACACCCGAGTAAACACGCTGCAGGACTGCTTGTTTTGCACATGATATCAGACATGAGAAAGCACGCTGCAGTACTGCTTGTATCGCACATGATATCACACACAGGTAAAGACGCTGCAGGATTGCTTGTATCGCACGTGATATCACACACAAGTAAACACACCGCGAGGGGCTTGTATCGCACATGATATCGCTCACAAGTAAACAAGCCACAGGACTGCTTGTATTGCACATGATATCACACACAAGAAAAGGCTGCAGGATGGCTTGTATTGCACATGATATCGCTCACATGTCAACAAGCAGCAGGCAAAGCAGCCCAACCCTATGGCGTCAAATTCGCATCCTGACGGTAACTTCATGACCTTTTATTGAATCATTTTACTTGTGTTGTTCTCTAATGTATTGACCGTGTGCGCATGACTGTCTGCGGGTCACGTGACAACGCAGGCGTGCTCAGATGCAGCGGCGGCACACATGGAATGAATAGGGTCTATGGGGAGACTGCCCTCGTGTGGCTGGTTAGCGTTACTACAAGTACGTTCAATTCAAATGACATAAATTCAATTCATTTTTTTAAATAAATGACAAAAATATATATTTTTGAATTACATACTGCACAGTGTGAAAACATTATTTTTTTGTATTATTTCTTGAAGTTATCATACACAATCCTGAAATTATAAACCACAAATCCTCCCGATAATCCACAAAATAATAAGAACTGACCTGGAAGGCAGTTTGGCTCAGAACATTAAGGAAAAGTTGGTGGAACAAAGTCATGTAAAAGTATTTCTGTAGTAAAAAAAAAAATAATGAAAATATATGATTTCAAGCACAAATATTTTTATTTTTTGTTGTTGTGTCCTACTGAACGACGCACGCTGTACTTGTGTAAATGATCACTTTTTCATCCATTATTCACTTTGATATGTTGATAGTTTGTTTTTTATAAATGTAATGAAAAAGTCAAAAACTAATTAAAATACTTACAAAATGATCATTAAATAATTATATTTATTTTAAGTAAATCAATCAATCAATCAATCAATGTTTATTTATATAGCTCCAAATCACAAATGTCTCAAAGGACTGCACAAATCATTACGACTACAACATCCTCGGAAGAACCCACAAAAGGGCAAGGAAAACTCACACCCAGTGGGCAGGGAGAATTCACACCCAATGGGACGCCAGTGACAATGCTGACTATGAGAAACCTTGGAGAGGACCTCAGATGTGGGCAACCCCTCCCCCCCCCCTCTAGGTGACCGAAAGCAATGGATGTCGAGCAGGTCTAACATGATACTGTGAAAGTTCAATCCATAGTGGCTCCAACACAGCCGCGAGAGTTCAGTTCAAAGCGGATCCAAGACAGCAGCGAGAGTCCCGTCCACAGGAGACCATCTCAAGCGGAGGCGGGTCAGCAGCGTAGAGATGTCCCCAATCGATACAGGCGAGCGGTCCATCCTGGGTCTCGACTCTGGACAGCCAGTACTTCATCCATGGTCATCGGACCGGACCCCCTCCACAAGGGAGGGGGGGGCATAGGAGAAAGAAAAGAAGCGGCAGATCAACTGGTCTAAAAAGGAGGTCTATTCAAAGGCTAGAGTATACAGATGAGTTTTAAGGTGAGACTTAAATGCTTCTACTGAGGTGGCATCTCGAACTGTTACCGGGAGGGCATTCCAGAGTACTGGAGCCCGAACGGAAAACGCTCTATAGCCCGCAGACTTTTTTTGTGCTCTAGGAATCACTAATAAGCCGGAGTCTTTTGAACGCAGATTTCTTGCCGGGACATATGGTACAATACAATCGGCAAGATAGGATGGAGCTAGACCGTGTAGTATTTTATACGTAAGTAGTAAAACCTTAAAGTCACATCTTAAGTGCACAGGAAGCCAGTGCAGGTGAGCCAGTACAGGTATATATGTATGTATATATGTATATAAAGGTATATACAGTACAGGCGTAATGTGATCAAACTTTCTTGTTCTTGTCAAAAGTCTAGCAGCCGCATTTTGTACCAACTGTAATCTTTTAATGCTAGACATGGGTAGACCCGAAAATAACACGTTACAGTAATCGAGACGAGACGTAACAAACGCATGGATAATGATCTCAGCGTCTTTAGTGGACAAAATGGAGCGAATTTTAGCGATATTACGGAGATGAAAGAAGGCTGTTTTAGTAACGCTTTTAATGTGTGCCTCAAAGGAGAGAGTTGGGTCGAAGATAATACCCAGATTTTTTACCGAGTCACCTTGTTTTATTATTTGGTTGTCAAATGTTAGAGTTGTATTATTAAATAGAGGTCGGTGTCTAGCAGGACCGATAATCAGCATTTCCGTTTTTTTGGCGTTAAGTTGCAAAAAGTTAGCGGACATCCATTGTTTAATTTCATTAAGACACGCCTCCAGCTGACCACAATCCGGCGTGTTGGTCAGCTTTAGGGGCATGTAGAGTTGGGTGTCATCAGCATAACAGTGAAAGCTAACACCGTATTTGCGTATGATGTCACCTAGCGGCAGCATGGAGATGCTGAAGAGTGCAGGGCCAAGGACCGAACCCTGGGGAACTCCACACGTTACCTTAACGTAGTCCGAGGTCACATTGTTATGGGAGACGCACTGTATCGTATCAGTAAGATAAGAGTTAAACCAAGACAGGGCTAAGTCTGACATACCAATTCGTGTTTTGATACGCTCTAATAAAATATTATGATCGACGGTATCGAAGTATTTGCTATTCATCACAATACATAAAAATTAATAAAAACCCGTAAACAAATATTTGACCCAGTTTGACGAATTCATTAATTTATTGAAGTGCTGACACAATAATAATTAAATTATGAAGTGATTAATTAAAGTTTGAAATCATTAATCAAATCATAAAATGACATGATGAAATCAATAACTGTACATTAAAATAATTAATGGTTATTTTGCATTACATACATTAATCACATATGTTAATATTTACAAATGTATTTAATTATTTTTATAAATTTACTTTGAACGTCATACACTATATTGCCAAAAGTATTTGGCCAGCCATCCAAATGATGAGAATCAGGTGTCCTAATCCTTTGGCCCGACCACAGGTGTATCAAATCAAGCACTTAGGCATGGAGACTGTTTCCACAAACATTTGTGAAAGAATGGGCCGCTCTCAGTGATTTCCAGCGTGGAACTGTCATAGGATGCCACCTGTGCAACAAATCCAGCCGTGAAATTTCCCCGCTCCTTAATAATCCAAAGTCAACTGTTGGCTTTATTAGAAGAAAAGTGGAGAGTTTGGGAACAACAGCAACTCAGCCACCAAGTGGTAGGCCACGTAAACTGACAGAGAGGTCAGCATAGTGCAGAGACTTTCTACACAGTCAGTTGCTACAGAGCTCCAAATGTCATGTGACCTTCCAGTTAGCCCACGTACAGTACGCAGAGAGCTTCATGGAATGGGTTTCCATGGCCGGGCAGCTGTATCTAAGCCATACATCACCAAGTTCAATGCAAAGCGTCGGATGCAGTGGTGTAAAGCACGTCGCCGCTGGACTCTAGAGCAGTGGAGTCACGATTTTCCAACTGGAAACCTGATGGACGAGTCTGGGTTTGGACACATTTCGGGCGTGTGTGAAATTTGGTGGAGGAGGAATTATGGTGTGGGGTTGTTTTCAGGAGTTGGGCTTGGCCCCTTAGTTCCAGTGAAAGCTCCAGGATACCAAAATATTTTGGACAATTCCATGCTCCCAACTTTGTGGGAACAGTTTGAA